>NC_137122.1:67372802-67535302 GCF_949319135.1 Squalius cephalus
TGTGTGTGTCACATTAGTGTGAGTGACACACACTGACACACAGTGGTGAGCTTCAGAACAGCAGCAAGATCAGCTGAAGCATCCATTCATTTACTGTGGGAAATATAACATACACCTATATGTGTCCAGTACCGGTGTATCGCACAACACACACACACACACACACACACACACACACACACACACACACACACACAACCCTAGTCTGTCCTAAACTTTACCTTCTAATCTTTTAAACAGCGTTTATTAAGCGGTTATCATCAAATGTGTGTCACAGGTTTCAGCAGGTGTGTGTGTGTGTGTGTGTGTGTGTGTGTGTGTGTCACAGGTTTCAGTAGTTGCAACTTATTGCTTTAAACTGCGAGTGTGTGTGTGTGTGTGAGCTCTGTTTGCTCAGAAACTGCTCTCCAGAGAAGTTCGAGATTGTGTTTTCATGCTTTTCCTAAAAAAGGATTGTGATTTTAACGGTAAAAGACACAACTGTTAATAGGTTAACAGAGAGTTTGTGTACTAGCCTATATATACGGCTGAGTAACTGTGACAGATCTAACCGTACATTTGATGTATTTTTACAGTAAAATATCGTTAACTTTACAGTTTTTGGAAGTGAAAAGAACAAGTCATTGTATAATTTACAGTGGAAAAAAGTAACAAGTAACTTGACATTCCCACTATTCCCTGCGTGACACTTCACATTTGATGTGTTTGTGTTTTATGTTACATTTAATGTTGTTAGATGCATTTTTAAATTTTCATTTGGTGTTGTTTGGTTTAGTGTGTGTGTGTGTGTGAATGACACAGTTCAGCTTCTGTATTAGTATTTACTCTCTTGAGGAAAAGCTGCGTGTGATGAGCTTTGGTTGATCATGTGACTCTCATCTCTGCTGTGATTGGTGGATGTCAGGATGGTAAATTAACATTAAATCAGATAATGAAATACGTTTTCTGGCCTCATTTACTCACTCAAGTTCATTTAAACCTGTCTTCTGCTGAAGAACGCTGGTTACCAGACAGTTGCTGGTCCCCATTGACTCCCGTAGTAGGAACAAATATACTGTGGAAGTCAATGGGGTCCAAAACCTGTCTGGTAACCAGCATTCTTCAGCAGATCTACTTTTGTGTTCAGCAGAAGACAGAAACTCAGACAGGTTTGGAGGAACTCAAGGATGAGTACATCCACTTTAACTCATTTGTGAGTGACCAAGACACACATCCCTCCTGTGAACCCTTTCGGTTACGTGTGTGTGTGTGTGTGTGTTTCTGTCCCAGAGGACGGCTGTTTGTTTCTCTCCATGTATGAAATATGATAAATACGTGTGATATATGTTGCCGTTGGGCATAAATAAAGGCTGATTTGCTCATCAACATCTGCTCCACAACTGTGTGAAGAAGAGAGAGTCCCGGCTCGCACATCTTCATCTCATTCACATTCTGATGTATTCTGGCATGAGACTCTCTTGTCATCTCTAATAAAGTGTGTTTATTTCTGGCGGTGGCTGATTCAGTGTTTCTCTGGTTTACACTGACGCTGCTAACATGGCGCGAGAGCTCTGCTAATTCCCGAGCGAAGCGTAAAGCTGGATCTGTGTCGCTGGATCTGGACTGGTAAGACTGGAGTTAGTGGACAGATGCGGTGATATCTCTCAGTTCAGTGAGGTTCATTGGCAGAGCTACTGATTTTCTCTTCCTCATGCAGGTGTGTGTGTGTGTGTGTTCTCTGTGCTGGACGCGACAGAAAGGGAAAGGCACATTAAAGTGTTTTCCACACACACACACCCCCCGTGGAGGCCTTTGTATTACATAAAGCCTTGAGAACAGCTCTGTCATTGTTGTGAACGGAAAGCGCCTGTTCTTCTGAAGCCTGCAGTTTCTGAATATGATATGTGCACATGGAGAGCATGGACCAAAACTGTGTTGAATTACGCCGTCTGTACCAATCTGTCAAAGATGGCTCGGCTCCGTTTCATTCCACAGCCAAACCAACCAGCAACTCCGGACTTTCCCTGAACTGGAGTTTCCACTTTTGCTAATTACACATCATCTTAATGACTCCATTGTTTAGTGTGTGTGATGTTCTTCTCAGAGTGACACCGGGAACGACAGAACTCAGACCACGGCAGAGCTCAGGCACAATAACTTTAGTTCAAATCAGAGATAGTCTTCCAGTCTGAAGTGTTGGATCGCTACGGTTTTTAATGAAGTCTCTTCTGCTCACCAAGGCTGCATTTATTCCAGAAAAAAAGTTATATTGTGAAATATTATGACAATTTAAAATAACTATTTTCTATGTGAATATAAAGTAAAGTGTCATTTGAATCTGAATGTTCAAAAGAACTGCATTTATCTGAAATAAAAAGCTTTTGTAACATCAAACACTGCCGTTCAATAGTTTGGGGTCAGTGAGAGTTTTTATTTTATTTTTTGGGGAAAATAAATAAAAGAAGTCAATACTATTATTCATCAAGGATAAATTAAATTGATCGCATTTATAATGTTACAAAAGATTCTATTATAAATAAATGCTGTTGTTTTGATCATCAAATCCTCATATTAGAGTGATTTCTGAAGGATCATGTGACTCTGAGTAATGATGCTGAACATTCAGCTTTGATCACAGGAATAAATTACACTTTACTATATTCACATAGAAGTTAGTTTTTTTAATTGTCATAATATTTAACAATATTACAGTTTTTTTTTTTAATATTATTATTATTTTTCTGTAATCAAATAAATGCAGCCTTGGTGAGCTTAAGAGACTTCTTTTAAAAACATAAAAAATCTTACGAATCAAAAAAGTTTGAATGCCAGTGTAATTATTTAAAAGCTTCTGTCTAAGTGTGTGTGTGTTTCTCTGATTGAGCTCTATACCAGGATCAAGGGACTCTGGGAAATGCATGCCATTATATATATATTTGTGGTCTCTGAACTTGAAAATTAGTGCACTCTTGCTGTGGAAGAGGAAACGCATTCAGTTACAAAGTCTAGATCTCTGCCATGCGTCTGAACATTTCACATCTTGCATTACAACTAATGTGCACACAACAAAATCTGTAAGATGATACGCAGCGCACCTGTAAATCAAGACATTCACAAGCCTCAACTCTGCACTCGTCCTGCTCCAGAGACTGTTCCTGAGCTATTGCTCAATACTCTCTGCCTTTATATGTCCCACAATAATACTCTCTGCCTTTATATATCCCACAATAATACTCTCTGCCTTTATACACGCCACAATAATACTCTCTGCCTTTATATATCCCACAATAATACTCTCTGCCTTTATATATCCCACAATAATACTCTCTGCCTTTATATATCCCACAATAATACTCTCTGCCTTTATACACACCACAATAATACTCTCTGCCTTTATACACGCCACAATAATACTCTCTGCCTTTATACACACCACAATAATACTCTCTGCCTTTATATATCCCACAATAATACTCTCTGCCTTTATACACACCACAATAATACTCTCTGCCTTTATACACGCCACAATAATACTCTCTGCCTTTATACATCCCACAATAATACTCTCTGCCTTTATACACGCCACAATAATACTCTCTGCCTTTATACACTCCACAATAATACTCTCTGCCTTTATACACACCACAATAATACTCTCTGCCTTTATACACGCCACAATAATACTCTCTGCCTTTATACATCCCACAATAATACTCTCTGCCTTTATACACGCCACAATAATACTCTCTGCCTTTATACACTCCGCAATAATACTCTCTGCCTTTATACAGGCCACAATAATACTCTCTGCCTTTATACACACCACAATAATACTCTCTGCCTTTATATATCCCACAATAATACTCTCTGCCTTTATACACACCACAATAATACTCTCTGCCTTTATACACGCCACAATAATACTCTCAGCCTTTATACATCCCACAATAATACTCTCTGCCTTTATACACGCCACAATAATACTCTCTGCCTTTATACACTCCACAATAATACTCTCTGCCTTTATACACACCACAATAATACTCTCTGCCTTTATACACGCCACAATAATACTCTCTGCCTTTATACATCCCACAATAATACTCTCTGCCTTTATACACGCCACAATAATACTCTCTGCCTTTATACACACCACAATAATACTCTCTGCCTTTATACACGCCACAATAATACTCTCTGCCTTTATACATCCCACAATAATACTCTCTGCCTTTATACACGCCACAATAATACTCTCTGCCTTTATACACACCACAATAATACTCTCTGCCTTTATACACACCACAATAATACTCTCTGCCTTTATATATCCCACAATAATACTCTCTGCCTTTATACACGCCACAATAATACTCTCTGCCTTTATATATCCCACAATAATACTCTCTGCCTTTATACATCCCACAATAATACTCTCTGCCTTTATACACACCACAATAATACTCTCTGCCTTTATACACGCCACAATAATACTCTCTGCCTTTATACATCCCACAATAATACTCTCTGCCTTTATACACGCCACAATAATACTCTCTGCCTTTATATATCCCACAATAATACTCTCTGCCTTTATACACACCACAATAATACTCTCTGCCTTTATACACGCCACAATAATACTCTCTGCCTTTATACATCCCACAATAATACTCTCTGCCTTTACATACGCCACAATAATACTCTCTGCCTTTATACACTCCACAATAATACTCTCTGCCTTTATACACACCACAATAATACTCTCTGCCTTTATACACTCCACAATAATACTCTCTGCCTTTATATATCCCACAATAATACTCTCTGCTTTTATACACACCACAATAATACTCTCTGCCTTTATACACGCCACAATAATACTCTCTGCCTTTATACATCCCACAATAATACTCTCTGCCTTTATACATCCCACAATAATACTCTCTGCCTTTATACACACCACAATAATACTCTCTGCCTTTATACACGCCACAATAATACTCTCTGCCTTTATACACGCCACAATAATACTCTCTGCCTTTATACAGGCCACAATAATACTCTCTGCCTTTATACATCCCACAATAATACTCTCTGCCTTTATACATCCCACAATAATACTCTCTGCCTTTATACACGCCACAATAATACTCTCTGCCTTTATATATCCCACAATAATACTCTCTGCCTTTATACACGCCACAATAATACTCTCTGCCTTTATATATCCCACAATAATACTCTCTGCCTTTATACACGCCACAATAATACTCTCTGCCTTTACACACACCACAATAATACTCTCTGCCTTTATACACGCCACAATAATACTCTCTGTCTTTATACACGCCACAATAATACTCTCTGCCTTTATACATCCCACAATAATACTCTCTGCCTTTATACATCCCACAATAATACTCTCTGCCTTTATATATCCCACAATAATACTCTCTGCCTTTATACACGCCACAATAATACTCTCTGCCTTTACACACACCACAATAATACTCTCTGCCTTTATACACGCCACAATAATACTCTCTGCCTTTATACACGCCACAATAATACTCTCTGCCTTTATACACGCCACAATAATACTCTCTGCCTTTATACACGCCACAATAATACTCTCTGCCTTTATACACGCCACAATAATACTCTCTGCCTTTATACACGCCACAATAATACTCTCTGCCTTTATACACGCCACAATAATACTCTCTGCCTTTATACACACCACAATAATACTCTCTGCCTTTATATATCCCACAATAATACTCTCTGCCTTTATACACACCACAATAATACTCTCTGCCTTTATACACTCCACAATAATACTCTCTGCCTTTATATATCCCACAATAATACTCTCTGCTTTTATACACACCACAATAATACTCTCTGCCTTTATACACGCCACAATAATACTCTCTGCCTTTATACATCCCACAATAATACTCTCTGCCTTTATACACGCCACAATAATACTCTCTGCCTTTATACACGCCACAATAATACTCTCTGCCTTTATACACGCCACAATAATACTCTCTGCCTTTATACACACCACAATAATACTCTCTGCCTTTATACACGCCACAATAATACTCTCTGCCTTTATACACGCCACAATAATACTCTCTGCCTTTATACAGGCCACAATAATACTCTCTGCCTTTATACATCCCACAATAATACTCTCTGCCTTTATACATCCCACAATAATACTCTCTGCCTTTATACACGCCACAATAATACTCTCTGCCTTTATATATCCCACAATAATACTCTCTGCCTTTATACACGCCACAATAATACTCTCTGCCTTTATATATCCCACAATAATACTCTCTGCCTTTATACACGCCACAATAATACTCTCTGCCTTTATACACACCACAATAATACTCTCTGCCTTTTATACACGCCACAATAATACTCTCTGCCTTTATACACACCACAATAATACTCTCTGCCTTTACACACACCACAATAATACTCTCTGCCTTTATACACGCCACAATAATACTCTCTGTCTTTATACACGCCACAATAATACTCTCTGCCTTTATACATCCCACAATAATACTCTCTGCCTTTATACATCCCACAATAATACTCTCTGCCTTTATATATCCCACAATAATACTCTCTGCCTTTATACACGCCACAATAATACTCTCTGCCTTTACACACACCACAATAATACTCTCTGCCTTTATACACGCCACAATAATACTCTCTGCCTTTATACACGCCACAATAATACTCTCTGCCTTTATACACGCCACAATAATACTCTCTGCCTTTATACACGCCACAATAATACTCTCTGCCTTTATACACGCCACAATAATACTCTCTGCCTTTATACACGCCACAATAATACTCTCTGCCTTTATACACGCCACAATAATACTCTCTGCCTTTATACACACCACAATAATACTCTCTGCCTTTATATATCCCACAATAATACTCTCTGCCTTTATACACACCACAATAATACTCTCTGCCTTTATATATCCCACAATAATACTCTCTGCCTTTATACACGCCGCAATAATACTCTCTGCCTTTATATATCCCACAATAATACTCTCTGCCTTTATACACTCCACAATAATACTCTCTGCCTTTATATATCCCACAATAATACTCTCTGCCTTTATACACGCCACAATAATACTCTCTGCCTTTATACACGCCACAATAATACTCTCTGCCTTTATACACACCACAATAATACTCTCTGCCTTTATACACGCCACAATAATACTCTCTGCCTTTATACACGCCACAATAATACTCTCTGCCTTTATACACACCACAATAATACTCTCTGCCTTTATATATCCCACAATAATACTCTCTGCCTTTATACACGCCGCAATAATACTCTCTGCCTTTATACACGCCACAATAATACTCTCTGCCTTTATATATCCCACAATAATACTCTCTGCCTTTATACACCCCACAATAATACTCTCTGCCTTTATACACGCCACAATAATACTCTCTGCCTTTATACGTCCCACAATAATACTCTCTGCCTTTATATATCCCACAATAATACTATCTGCCTTTACACACACCACAATAATACTCTCTGCCTTTATACACACCACAATAATACTCTCTGCCTTTACACACGCCACAATAATACTCTCTGCCTTTATACACACCACAATAATACTCTCTGCCTTTATACACACCACAATAATACTCTCTGCCTTTATACACTCCACAATAATACTCTCTGCCTTTATATATCCCACAATAATACTCTCTGCCTTTATATATCCCACAATAATACTCTCTGCCTTTATACACGCCACAATAATACTCTCTGCCTTTATACACGCCACAATAATACTCTCTGCCTTTATACACGCCACAATAATACTCTCTGCCTTTATACACGCCGCAATAATACTCTCTGCCTTTATACACACCACAATAATACTCTCTGCCTTTATATATCCCACAATAATACTCTCTGCCTTTATACACGCCGCAATAATACTCTCTGCCTTTATACATCCCACAATAATACTCTCTGCCTTTATACACGCCACAATAATACTCTCTGCCTTTATACACGCCGCAATAATACTCTCTGCCTTTATACACGCCACTATAATACTCTCTGCCTTTATACACGCCACAATAATACTCTCTGCCTTTATACACGCCACAATAATACTCTCTGCCTTTATACACACCACAATAATACTCTCTGCCTTTATACACGCCACAATAATACTCTCTGCCTTTATATATCCCACAATAATACTCTCTGCCTTTATACACGCCACAATAATACTCTCTGCCTTTATATATATCCCACAATAATACTCTCTGCCTTTATACACGCCACAATAATACTCTCTGCCTTTATACACACCACAATAATACTCTCTGCCTTTATATATCCCACAATAATACTCTCTGCCTTTATACACACCACAATAATACTCTCTGCCTTTATACACACCACAATAATACTCTCTGCCTTTATACACGCCGCAATAATACTCTCTGCCTTTATACACACCACAATAATACTCTCTGCCTTTATACACGCCACAATAATACTCTCTGCCTTTATACACGCCACAATAATACTCTCTGCCTTTATACACACCACAATAATACTCTCTGCCTTTATACACGCCACAATAATACTCTCTGCCTTTATACACGCCGCAATAATACTCTCTGCCTTTATACACGCCACAATAATACTCTCTGCCTTTACACACGCCACAATAATACTCTCTGCCTTTATACACGCCGCAATAATACTCTCTGCCTTTATACACGCCACTATAATACTCTCTGCCTTTATACATCCCACAATAATACTCTCTGCCTTTACACATCCCACAATAATACTCTCTGCCTTTATACACCCCACAATAATACTCTCTGCCTTTATATATCCCACAATAATACTCTCTGCCTTTATACGTCCCACAATAATACTCTCTGCCTTTATACACGCCACAATAATACTCTCTGCCTTTATACACGCCACAATAATACTCTCTGCCTTTATACACACCACAATAATACTCTCTGCCTTTATACACACCACAATAATACTCTCTGCCTTTATATATCCCACAATAATACTCTCTGCCTTTATATATCCCACAATAATACTCTCTGCCTTTATACGTCCCACAATAATACTCTCTGCCTTTATACACGCCACAATAATACTCTCTGCCTTTATACACACCACAATAATACTCTCTGCCTTTATACATCCCACAATAATACTCTCTGCCTTTATACACACCACAATAATACTCTCTGCCTTTATATATCCCACAATAATACTCTCTGCCTTTATACAGGCCACAATAATACTCTCTGCCTTTATACACGCCACAATAATACTCTCTGCCTTTATACACACCACAATAATACTCTCTGCCTTTATACACACCACAATAATACTCTCTGCCTTTATACACGTCACAATAATACTCTCTGCCTTTATATATCCCACAATAATACTCTCTGCCTTTATATATCCCACAATAATACTCTCTGCCTTTATACACGCCACAATAATACTCTCTGCCTTTATACACACCACAATAATACTCTCTGCCTTTATACATCCCACAATAATACTCTCTGCCTTTATACACACCACAATAATACTCTCTGCTTTTATACACACCACAATAATACTCTCTGCCTTTATATATCCCACAATAATACTCTCTGCCTTTATACACACCACAATAATACTCTCTGCCTTTATACACGCCACAATAATACTCTCTGCCTTTATACACGCCACAATAATACTCTCTGCCTTTATACACGCCACAATAATACTCTCTGCCTTTATACACACCACAATAATACTCTCTGCCTTTATACACGCCACAATAATACTCTCTGCCTTTATACACACCACAATAATACTCTCTGCCTTTATACACGCCACAATAATACTCTCTGCCTTTATACACACCACAATAATACTCTCTGCCTTTATACAGGCCACAATAATACTCTCTGCCTTTATACACACCACAATAATACTCTCTGCCTTTATATATCCCACAATAATACTCTCTGCCTTTATACACGCCACAATAATACTCTCTGCCTTTATACACGCCACAATAATACTCTCTGCCTTTATATACGCCACAATAATACTCTCTGCCTTTATATATCCCACAATAATACTCTCTGCCTTTATACACACCACAATAATACTCTCTGCCTTTATACACACCACAATAATACTCTCTGCCTTTATATATCCCACAATAATACTCTCTGCCTTTATACGTCCCACAATAATACTCTCTGCCTTTATACACACCACAATAATACTCTCTGCCTTTATACACACCACAATAATACTCTCTGCCTTTATACACGCCACAATAATACTCTCTGCCTTTATACACGCCACAATAATACTCTCTGCCTTTATACACACCACAATAATACTCTCTGCCTTTACACACACCACAATAATACTCTCTGCCTTTACACACGCCACAATAATACTCTCTGCCTTTATACACGCCACAATAATACTCTCTGCCTTTATACACGCCACAATAATACTCTCTGCCTTTATACAGGCCACAATAATACTCTCTGCCTTTATACACACCACAATAATACTCTCTGCCTTTATACACGCCACAATAATACTCTCTGCCTTTATACACGCCACAATAATACTCTCTGCCTTTATACACGCCACAATAATACTCTCTGCCTTTATACACGCCACAATAATACTCTCTGCCTTTATACACGCCACAATAATACTCTCTGCCTTTATACACACCACAATAATACTCTCTGCCTTTATACACACCACAATAATACTCTCTGCCTTTATACACGCCACAATAATACTCTCTGCCTTTATACACGCCACAATAATACTCTCTGCCTTTATATATCCCACAATAATACTCTCTGCCTTTATACACACCACAATAATACTCTCTGCCTTTATACACACCACAATAATACTCTCTGCCTTTATATATCCCACAATAATACTCTCTGCCTTTATACACACCACAATAATACTCTCTGCCTTTATACACGCCACAATAATACTCTCTGCCTTTATACACGCCACAATAATACTCTCTGCCTTTATACACACCACAATAATACTCTCTGCCTTTATACACGCCACAATAATACTCTCTGCCTTTATACACGCCACAATAATACTCTCTGCCTTTATACAGGCCACAATAATACTCTCTGCCTTTATACAGGCCACAATAATACTCTCTGCCTTTATACACCCCACAATAATACTCTCTGCCTTTATACACGCCACAATAATACTCTCTGCCTTTATACAGGCCACAATAATACTCTCTGCCTTTATACACGCCACAATAATACTCTCTGCCTTTATACAGGCCACAATAATACTCTCTGCCTTTATACACACCACAATAATACTCTCTGCCTTTATATATCCCACAATAATACTCTCTGCCTTTATACACACCACAATAATACTCTCTGCCTTTATACACACCACAATAATACTCTCTGCCTTTATACACACCACAATAATACTCTCTGCCTTTATACGTCCCACAATAATACTCTCTGCCTTTATACACACCACAATAATACTCTCTGCCTTTATATATCCCACAATAATACTCTCTGCCTTTATACACACCACAATAATACTCTCTGCCTTTATATATCCCACAATAATACTCTCTGCCTTTATACACACAATAATACTCTCTGCCTTTATACACACCACAATAATACTCTCTGCCTTTATACACACCACAATAATACTCTCTGCCTTTATACACGCCACAATAATACTCTCTGCCTTTATACATCCCACAATAATACTCTCTGCCTTTATACGTCCCACAATAATACTCTCTGCCTTTATATATCCCACAATAATACTCTCTGCCTTTATATATCCCACAATAATACTCTCTGCCTTTATACGTCCCACAATAATACTCTCTGCCTTTATACAGGCCACAATAATACTCTCTGCCTTTATATATCCCACAATAATACTCTCTGCCTTTATATATCCCACAATAATACTCTCTGCCTTTATATATCCCACAATAATACTCTCTGCCTTTATACGTCCCACAATAATACTCTCTGCCTTTATACAGGCCACAATAATACTCTCTGCCTTTATATATCCCACAATAATACTCTCTGCCTTTATATATCCCACAATAATACTCTCTGCCTTTATACGTCCCACAATAATACTCTCTGCCTTTATACACACCACAATAATACTCTCTGCCTTTATATATCCCACAATAATACTCTCTGCCTTTATACGTCCCACAATAATACTCTCTGCCTTTATACAGGCCACAATAATACTCTCTGCCTTTATATATCCCACAATAATACTCTCTGTCTTTATACACGCCACAATAATACTCTCTGCCTTTATACACGCCACAATAATACTCTCTGCCTTTATACACGCCACAATAATACTCTCTGCCTTTATACACGCCACAATAATACTCTCTGCTTTTATACACACCACAATAATACTCTCTGCCTTTATATATCCCACAATAATACTCTCTGCCTTTATACACACCACAATAATACTCTCTGCCTTTATACACACCACAATAATACTCTCTGCCTTTATATATCCCACAATAATACTCTCTGCCTTTATACACACCACAATAATACTCTCTGCCTTTATACACACCACAATAATACTCTCTGCCTTTATATATCCCACAATAATACTCTCTGCCTTTATATATCCCACAATAATACTCTCTGCCTTTATACAGGCCACAATAATACTCTCTGCCTTTATACAATGAGGCTATAATAATGAGGCTTTGCACACTTTGAATTTCCTTCATATTTACTACTTTATATTTTAGTTTGTGCAGAAGAATGGTGTTAAAATGAAAATGAATACACAGAGGAATAAGAAAACTGTTCAGTTTTGCGTGTGTGTGTGCGCGTGCGTGCGTGTGTGCGTGCGTGTGTGTGTGTGTGTGTGTGATGGGTAGATTTAGGGGGAGGGTTAGTGAGTGTGTGTGTGTGTGTGTGCGTGCGCGTGTGTGTGTGTGTGTGTCAGTGTTAGAGGAAGTTCAGCATCCCCACTGCAGGGCTCTTCCTGCGCTCTTCTCCAGGGATCACTTCTTATAGTGCCAGATAATAACACAGGGTTTGTGTTGGAGCAGAGACTCTCGCTCACTTCACTTCTGAGAGATATTTCATCCAATCGCAGATGACAGGAAGGGAATCTGAAGTGGCCAGCCCTATTTCAGCATTCATTTCCTTTTTGTTGTCCTTTTTTTCTTGGCTTTTTGGTCAGTATGCTGGAGAAGTAATTGAACTGAGACGGACTGAATTAAGCGTAATGCGGCTGGAGAAAGACAAATGGGTCAAGCTTGCAAATTCATGAAAACAAAACTGGATATCAGAATAAATTCTTCTCCCAAGAAGAATCAGTCACGCTGGGCCTTGATATAGAGTATGAGTTCTACAAAATGGAGTGCTAAATTGCGAATCCCTACGGTTTAACTAAGTTAAAGCGAGAGAACAAATTAGTACAACTGACCAGCAATTCTCCTGAAATGAGGGAACTAACTAACAAAACTTGGCCATGCATTTATAAGTGATGGGAACAAATTCTTATTTCGTGTCCAGTATATCTATTTTTTCTTTGCATGTCATGTGCAGGACACCATAGTCCCCCTGTGGTGAAAATCCAGTTTTTAATGTAGTTGTGGTGTTTTTAATCTGCTTTAAGACAAAGCATGTGTAAATTCATAAGTCGACAGCATTGCTGAGTATTTCCTCCTTAAAACTGCAGTGAACCAAAGAGTCTCAAAAACACGCTTTGAAATCGCTGGTGTTTCTGACATCACAAACTACCTTGTAACCAATCAGATCAACGTGTGATCGTCAACCAGTGGATCTCTGAGTGAGTGAGTGAGTGGAGGCGGGGCTCATTTGCATATTCATAGTACCACGTATATTAAATGAGGCAAGGGTGTCGAGTTACATTCAAGATATTTTAAGACATAATTTGTCATTTTGGTGATCAAAGATAAAATTGGTCCAAATTGTCACCATTTATTCTCCCTTTCTTGTCATTCCAAACTTCAATGACTTTCTTTCACCTGTGGAACACAAAAGAATATGTTTTAAGACCTTTATGTTAAAACCTGTGCTACGCTGATTCAAACTTCATGGCACAGAGTAGACGTGACTCACAGTGTTGAAGAAGTACTTTAAATGAGGCGTAAAGGTTTATGTGCCTTGAAAACTAGACTAGACCACGTTCTCGCATTGTACTTTGGAAACGTCTTCAGTTTCTGTGCAGCAGTCAAGACGTTTGGGTTTTTTGGAGAGTAAGCATAAAATGCTTTATGTGTACAAAACAAATATCCCGAGTGTTGGGAACAGGCCCGGTGCTGTGGTGAAGTGGGGCGAGGGGGTAATTGCCATATTAAGAGGAAGGAATTCAAAATAAAGTTAATCTTTCCACCCCTCCATAGGCGCAGAATGAACATGCTGCATCTTGTTCAACACACAAAGCACTTACAGAGACAGTGTAACTTAGACAAAGATGAAGGTTCTTCTGTGCCAGGATCCAGTTCAACCCAGTTTAGGATCAGGCCAGGAGTGGGCTTGACTTGGCACTGGTGTGTTCATGTGTGTAGGTTCATGGGGATGAAGCTCTTTACAGTGTGTAGCTGTAGTTCGCTGTGTGTGTGTGTGTGAGTTTAACTATTACATTCCTCAT
Source organism: Squalius cephalus (assembly GCF_949319135.1). Classification (NCBI taxonomy): domain Eukaryota; kingdom Metazoa; phylum Chordata; class Actinopteri; order Cypriniformes; family Leuciscidae; genus Squalius; species Squalius cephalus. The sequence continues at coordinate 67,387,606 of NC_137122.1, forward strand.
ACACACACCCCTTGCTGTAATGCTTCATTTTCACTCAATGACCAACACACCTTGCTGCCAACTCTTTAAGAGCTCCTCCTTCTCTCTCCTGGCAGAAACTAAAACTAACATGATGGCAGTGACTTCTGCAGCACAAATACTTTGATATTTCCTATAGTCTTTTTCAAGGAACCTTCATTTATGTAGTGCTTTCAACAATATAGATTGTTTAAAAGCAGATTTACAGTGATAATAGGAAATTAAAGTAACAGAGAGTGTTTTGGCTTTACAGCAGCTCTAGAATAAAGTTATTGTCCAGATAAAGTTAGTTTTGATTGATTCACTTCCGTCGCAACGATCATTAGTTATTAACTTAACACAGCACTGTTTAACTGAACACAGAAAACTTTTAATGTGTTCTTGGCCGTTCATTTGCACAACAACAGTGTTTGGTGGTTCGAGAACACAACTTTGAAAAAGGTTCCAGATGTACTGATACTGATAACAAGATTATTATTGCATTATGTGCATTACCATTTTGAGGCGTTCTCAAGGTTTCAGCTCAAACCCTAATCAAACACACTTGAACAAGCTACGGTCTTCATGAGCACTAGACAGTTATATAGCCTAGTCAGGTGAGATTGATCAAGGTTGGAGGTGAACTGGAGGATCTCAAGGGCCAGAGTTAAGAAGTCCTGTGCTGAATCTGAAATCGCCCCCTATACCCTTAAAAAGGGCGTTATTTGAGGGAACAGCCATTTGTAGTGGTGTCCGAAATCATAGTGGATGTTATTGATTCAATCCCACAATGCACCACAATAACAAGTGAACAACCGATGTACGATCAACTGATGTCCGGATTCACTCGTTTGCATTCACTCCGTCATGAATGAGGGTTTAGGGGGCGATTTCTGATTCAGCCCTAGTTAGTGTGGATTCTCCCCCATATTAAGCCGATTTAACCCCAGCTCACATTCTTTCCCAATCCTTTTCTCTCTTCATCATTTCATGTCTTATCTGTCTACTGTACAAAAGTGGTAAAAGGGAAATCAAATTAAGTAAAAAGAAAAGGGGTCAGGGTTTGTGCAGAGACTGTAAAATGAAATTCCAGGACTTTCAAGGACTTGAATAATTCAAGCACTTTTCAAGTACCTTTTCATAAATATGACTGTTTTCAAGGGTTTTCCAAGACTTACATTTCAAAAAGTCAAATTTAAGCACCTTGTATGAACCCTGTTATACTTTATTTTAAGGAGACCTCCGATAAGTAATATTGATTAAGTATGTGCTTTCTATAGAGTTAGGGTTAGGTTCCCAGTGCATCTTTTCGGCTGTGTTCATTGGAAAAAAAGGCTTAATAGAATGTGTTCTAAAGTTGATTGAATGTTGATTGAGATGTTTGGCCATTGCTCCATTTTTCTCTCCACAACAGATCTGTCATTTACCCAACGTAAACATTTGACTTTGTTTTTCACTCTGTCAGATTGTATTTCTGGAAGAGTTGGTAATGTATCCCCTCTGTTTCTGCCCTTGCCACAGTGGGTCCAGCCTGACTGGAAGAGTGGAAAAGAAAGGTCTCGTCACCCGAGCTGACGGATGGAGGCCCGATGTCTTCGCTCGGTCCCTCTTCACACACTCAATGGCTGCTCTGTTTCAGCGTAACGACGAGCCGGTTGGATATAATCTTGAGCGCTGGACTCAGGAGATCGGGAGGGATAGGGAAACGCTACGGTAGGCTTTGCCGGGAAGGATCATCTTTCTCCAGAAGTAGGAAACGAGCGTCAGAGGGATTCTGCTGCCAGTCGGCTTTCTCCTCCTGTTACGACACGGGACCAAATGCAAACCATGTGTCCTCGCACCCGGTTAGCTGCTTTTGCCCACCCCTAGCATTAGCAGTCTGAGCGGATCCATTTCACTGGCCAAACGAGCCTCTCCGTGGGACTCCTGGCCTAATAGGCTGGATCTTTCCCATGTCCGGTCCCGAAGCTGGCGGTTATCCTCTGTTCGAGGGTTCAAGCTGGAGCTCATGTTTAGGGGTGAGTACAGTAGCCCACCTCAAGGGTCAAAGGTCACTTCCTCTTCAGATCTCTGCTTAAAGATGTGTTAAGGATGTGTTTTGGGAATGTCTTTCTGTTTAAATATGCTGAACTAATGTGGCACATAGTTGGGAGGAAGGGAGGCAAAATCTGCTGCCTGTTCCGATCAATTCCGGTCTGTCACCACTTGAAATCTGTGTTTATTTATGTACTCTTTGAGGGGAAAGTATGGAGGGCAGAAGTTGGGGAATTTAATGCAATATATTACTTGCTCAGACAGGCATTTTGAGGCCTCTTTAATGGACAGCTTTATCTTCGTCAGATATGACCCCTCAGCTAAGGACCATGGACAGCGTAATGACCAGGTCTAGATAGCAGAGCCATTCTAGAAGGGAACGAGGAATGGATAAGATATTTAACTAGAATTGGTAATGCACTATAAATACATCAAAAATCTTTTCACAATTCCATTGTGGCATTTAGATGAAGTTGGTTGTATTTTTTTTACTCATGACAGAGCACTTAACCCTAATTCAGCGGCAGCGATTTTAATGACCTCGAGTTGAATAGATGGGCAAGAATGAACAACATGTTGAACTGCAGGAATGACTTTGTAAACATCAGTCAGCAACGCTCAGGAAGTCCGTGTCGACTCCAGACAAACTTTATGTTCATGAGAGTGAAATATGTTTTTGTTCCTGTTTAACAGAAGGTCATGTTAGTTACTTATGTAGTTTAGGTTTGCTTTGTGTGTCCGGGACACACACACACACACACACACACACACACACACACTCACACACACAAAGCAAACATATTTTCTATTTTCTATGAAAATCTTTTTTTTTCAAGATTTGTCCTCAAAGTAAAAAAAAAAAATGCTTCTCATATATTTAAACAGCATTTCATAGTAATGTGACAAACCTGAGGGATTAGCATTAGCAAACAGCTCCTGAGGCTAATTCGAATCACAGGAGACTGAGAGATTACACGTGTTTGTGAGCTACTGCCTAACGCTGCTCATTCATCTGTCCGTTCAGAGGAACTTTTAAAGTCACCATGAAATCAAAATTGACAATTCCTATTTGTTTAATATTGCAATACTTATTATAAATGATTTATCAGTTCACATCGTTTTTGTTTTGTTTTTTAATTCATGTTCCTCATGATCTTAACTCAGAATATCTCTTCTCTGATGACGAGGGCGGGGCTATAACCTGTCACTCACATGAGATCCACCAATAGCAAACCACAACCATCCAATCAATCCAATCAATCTGACATGTGTTATTGGTCGATAAGCCATCTCACTCAGCTAAAGTCATAGCAGTGAAGAAAAGACTGTTTCTGTTTCATGCTGACCTAAATTATGGCAATACTTTATTTTTATGATAGCCAAAAATAAATCCGACTGAAGTAGGGTGCAGCCGGTGAGTGACAGGTGTGTGTGTGTGTGTGTAAATGCCAGTCATCTGTCCAGACACACGTTTTCTCTTGAAGACGCTGTGGTGTTTGAAACCCGTCTGACCTGTGGCCTCTCTCTTTCAGTTCCTTATTTCTCCAGCAGAACTTGTATGCTTGCTGCTGTGATGGGTGTGTGAGATTAAAGTGTGTGAGATTATGACTGCATGTGGATCATGTGTGTCCCTGTTAAGAGAAGCAGTGTGACTGACTTGGACTTGGATTGTTATATGAGTATAGAGTATCTTGCTGATGGGATCCACGTCGTGTGATGAGGGACCAAAACATCACCTCTGTCTTTCGCCTGAAAGCCTCTTGTTAGCAGATCAGGTGTCTTATTCACACACAGATGTGTTTCAGAGCTTTACGGTGTGTGTGTGTGTCATGATGGAAAGCTTTTAATGGAGACACTTTGAGTAAATGTGCAGGGATTATCTGCGAAGACAAGGCTGGTTTTATCTTCATAATGAGGGAGAAGTGTTGTCCTGTGTTTGATCATGTCTTACCCAGCGTTCCTCTGGTTCTGGCTGTTCATTCCTCTCGTTAGTCACCGGTTCGACCGCGAGAGAGACGAGGGATGATTACTGTACTGTACTCATGACTGTTGTACTGGATGGGAAGCACAAACACAGCCGGGCCATTGTACACTGAGAGTGATTCTGCCCTAAAGGCTGTTCTTTCGCAGCCCTTCAAATATTTCTCCTTACCCGTCACAAAAACCCCCAGTTTAACAACTGATATTAGCTCTGCTCCAGACAAGAGTGCCTACCTCAGCAACATTTCAGGCCCAGCGGCGCTTTCAAACAGCAGACAATTAGCTATTCTACTTTAGAAGTGGCATTGCTTTACCAAGGTACTGCTTCTTTAACATGGTACTGTACCGTAGTGGAGCTGCACATGTGCGGAGAACAGCGTGTGCTGATAAGGACTGTCCTCCAGTTTAAGCCCAAGGGCTTTGTTGGCTCTTTGTGTTTATTAGATATGAGAGGGACAGGATCAAGAAAGGCCATGGCTCCAACAGCCTTCCTGACGGGGACTGGCCCAGTCGCTTTTCTGGATCTCACCAGTTTCTCATTGAGAAACTCACATTCTGCTGCACAATTGTTGCTGTCTTTGCATATTTGACAGCACTCCATATCCATTCAGCCGTGTAACTCTTTCTAATTTTAGTTCTAAAAAAGCGGTAAAAAATTCTTATTTTTTAGGGAATGTTGCTGTGTGCATTACATGCTATTTATCAGTGCACATCATTATTTAAAAAGAAAAGAAAAATAAGTTCCCTCATAAACATTAACTCCTGTCACAGGCTTCCTATATTTCATTTATATGTAGAGTTGCATTTCAACTAAGTTTAACGTGCAACGCAAAAATATTTAGTAGTGCGCAAGTTGTAACATATCAATGACAATGATCCAATCAATTCCCAATGGACAAAATCTAGTTCCATACTACATTTTTTCCTTGTTCAAGAAGCTCTTCAATTTGTTCAATGTTCAATTTCACTAGGGATGAAAAGCCTCAACTTTAATTTCTGTTTCATGCCGACTTTAAGGGAATAGCTCTTCCAAAAAAAAAAAAGAAAAAATAATTTTCAAACCCTCACATTGTCCCAAACCTTTATGCCTTTCTTTCTTAAACTGAGAGATTCTGAAGAACGTTGTTGTCTGTCTTTTTAATGCAAGGACAATTAATGGTGACTGATGATTTCAAGCTTTAAAAATGACATACAATTACCATAGAATAACCATGGAAGTATCATATACTTACAATAATTTCCATGATCTTTTACTGCTTTGATAAATAAATAGTCCAGAGATGAGTATGAGCATTTGCTCAAACTGATCATTATAAATGTGGAAAAATCTCTCATTACACAGTGATTTAAGGAAATCATCATTTCTGTGACTGATATTCCTCTTCTACAATCGGTCCCGGGATTTTGTGGCTCAGTAAATAAATAATTGTATCAGCAATAGGGTGTCACACAAGAGTTTGGCCTTGTGTTAAATGTTTAAGTTGTAATAGTTCAACATTGCATCTGTACATCAGTGGATGTGTATCAAATGTGTGTATAAATGAAGGGGGCTTGACTGGACTATTAGGGTGCTTTCTCACTAGCACTTCTGGTTTAAACCTGGATTCGATTAACGCCAGAGTTCGCTTCATTTGGATAATGAGAGCTCAGTTCTTGTGCACCTGAAAACTGTACGCGAGTCCACATGAAAAGCAATAATCCAGCAGGGGGAGAGAGAGAAAGACACACACATCTCTGGCACAACTGTGCAACTGCAGTTTCTTCAGCCCAGTCCATGATGGCCGAAGCCGTGCGTCCCAGAATCCACGTGGATGAAGCCCATAATCTGCATCACTGCACCCATTGTGACACCAAAGTTCAAACTGACCCAAGAGCAGACTTGTTTCTAAGAGGATTTAGACACGTTGAGCTCTGCGCGTGTGTGTGTGTGTGTGTGTGTGTGGGTGGTAGATCACACATGGTTTCCAGCGCTGCATCAGAGCAGATCTGCGTGTTGAAGTGTGTTATGGTCCTGAACGCTGCACGGTGGGACTGGGCTTGAAACTGTACATGTGTAAATGTTGGATCTCAGCTGGAAAGTGGTCCTCGGATCAGAGATCCGCACCAAATCATCTCATCCTCGTGTTGTTACACATCTCTATGACTATCTAAGAGCGTTCAAGTTATGGAGAATTTGGTAACACTTCATTTTACAGTGTCCTTGTTACATATGTTACATGTATTTACCATAGTAATAACAGTAAATTATGCATAATTGCATGCAACTAACCCTCAACCAAACCCAAATCCTTCCCTAACCCATGTAGTTGCTTAATATTGAACACTCTTTATTGTAAGGTGTCTGTGTTACAGTATGACTGTAATATTAATGTACTTACTATAGGGTTAGGGTAGGATTAGGGTTTGGCTTAGAGTTAGTTGCATATAAGTATGCATAATTTACTGTTATTACTATAGTAACTAGGCCTACATGCAACATAAGGACACTGTAAAATGAAGTGTTACTGAACTTGGCTTTCAATCTCCTAAATGAGGGGAAAAGGGTCTTTTTCTTCAGAAGACTTGGGATATAGCGTATACCACTGTATGTACGGCTACACTTGGTGTTTTTCATCCTCTTATTTTCCCTGTTTTTGGAAGCATGTAGACGGTCTTGGCGGTATAAGCAAAGGTTTGATGACGCCCCAATGGTTTATGCACAGCTCATGCTGGAGCTGAAAGCACATGGTGTAGCATTAAGATTCGTGCTGAGAAAGGACTAGCAAAGCCATCGATTAGCAGGGGCACGTGCTTTTGGCCGTTCTGAAAACAAGGAAACAACAAGTCTTGCACTTGAAAGAGTTGTTGACGGCTAGACAAACTGAGATTGATACGCAGTAACTCTGGGTGTAGTCATGAGACTCCCACAGCGAGCATGTTTTCTAAAGCTGTAAATCTGTCAACTGCAGTGAATAATACAGGAAGATTCTGATTGTGTTCTGAAGTCTTTAGGCGTTAAATGTTTACACAAGGCAGTGTCAATACTCGCTCTCTCTCTCTCTCTCTCTCTCTCACACACACACACACACACTCTTTAGCCCATGGGAGCAGCACCTGTGGTAGCTGGCACCGAAAGCTCTCGAACCGTGGCACTGCACAGACATGAAGCACAATAACAATGAAGAGAAACTGAAAAGCAGAAAAACACTTGTGGTTTGCCAGGAGAGAGGACTGTGAATGGGTTGGCATGTGTGTGTGTGTGTGTGTGTGTGTGTGTGTGTGTGTGTGTGTGTGTGTGAACAGGATGTTTGTGCCTCCAGGTGTGTGTGGGTCTCTGTCGGGGCTTGTGGGATTGGTGTGGAGATGGCAGCGTGACGACTGTAATGATAGGCTCCTGCGGGTGAGGACATGCATGCGCAGACACACACATACACACACACACACACACACACAACAATGAGCCATAAATCAGGAATCTGCTCCACAACACAAGTACTCAGAGTAGATGCACTTTCAGTCTTGGTGCTCCTCATGTGGTGGTCAAAAAGGACAGAATGTTTTATTTAGTTTTTTGTCACTGAAATACTGTTGTACTATATTTTAGTTTGATGATGTTTTTTATTCAGTCTTCTTCTTTTTCTTGACTCGCGCAGTGGCTTCATGGCTCAGACTTCCATCGTTGAGCCGAGATACTTAAATGTCTCGGCTCTTGGTAGGTCAGTGCCGTCGATCTTGACATTACCCCGCTCGTTCGGGTTTGTCGTCATGTACTCTGTCTTTTCAACTCTGAGGCGTAGGCCGAAAGTTGCCAGCCGATTTCTCCGAGGCTTGCCTTCTCTTCAGCAGCGAGCATAGCATCGTCCGCGTAGAGAAGTGTCCCTGGTGCTGTAGGTCTCGCGTGACAGCATCCGTCACAAGGTCGATGTCATGTTCGCACGTAGAGCTCGTCAGAGCGAGCAGCTTTTGCGGCAGCTACGGCCTTCATCGCGTTCCTTCGGGCATCGTGATACTTCTGCCAGTTATCAGGGGTTTTGTCAGCGAGAACAGCGTGGTAGAGGCGTTTCTTCTCGCTAACTTTCGCCTAGACTTCGTCTGTCCACAGCCATACTTCCCTGTCGATGCACCATCGTCATGGCTCAGTCATGCCAAGGTCTGTGCGTGCTGCTTCGCCAATTTGTTTGACTTTCCTCTGTTTCCTCAACTGTCGTGATTGGCGGCAAATGGAGGCGTGTGATGACCTCTTTATTTAAACCTCCACCATTTAATGTAATGATGCATTTAATGTGCATCGCTTTCTGCCAGGACTTTTACGTGCTTTTCCCAAATCACTGAAGTGACCTCGACGTCCGGGTTAGCGGTAGCAATAGCCATCAGGAAAGTGTTATTTAAATAAGCTGTATATGTACTTACAAACTTTCCAATGCCTCGTTTTATGAGTACAGAACCTATTTGTACTACTGTAGAAGTTCTGGGCATTATTAGTGGGGTAATTTACCAGATTCATCCTTAGATCCGTTAGCGCTGCACTAAACCATCCGCCTGATATCTCGAAATAAGCTCTAACTTTAATAATGTTCGACCAAGGGAAAAAAGGCTTCTGGGGGGTGTTCGGCTCGAGGCCATGGCGCAAAGGACCCTAGGTTGATTTTACTCTGAACCATCCCTTTAAAAAAAGTAACAGAATTTTACATTTATTATGAAAAATGCACACAAATACTATTTTAAATTTTAAATGAAACATACTGTATATTTTCAACATCGCCTTTTACTCTAAAACTGCAAGAAAATCAAAGCCATTTTAGATAAAATTCGTCTCCCATTAATTTCCAAAGTGCTCATGTTTGACCGCGAGGAGCACAAGTGTGACTATTTTATTCAGGACCATTTAACCTGTTCAAATAATCTCCATGAGTTTTGTGTGTGTTCACATAGCAAGTGCCAAAACCTCTACCAAGGTTTCATACCATTCCAATGAAGAAAAAAATGATTTACAAAACAAAACGTCATTTTTTTAAGAGGACCAGAGGGTTAAATGCACATCACATCAAACTCTTCTCCTTTTTGCACACTGCTGTTTTACAACCGAGCGCTACGACTCAGTTCTGGTGCCCGTCGGGTGTTCAGAAACAGCACAATGACTGTGATTGTCTGTCTCAGAGAAGGAAAACTGGGGTTGTGGTGAACCGACACACACAATAAAGGTGGAAGACGGGTTCTGGATCCCATCGTGGGTTCACCACACCGGCCGCGCTCACACTCGTTTCCCTGTTCTGCCGGAGCGCTTCTACCCGTGCGGTCGAGGAGAAGAACTCACACACACACGGCCCTTTGTGTCTCTGACCCTCGCACACACAGGTGTCAACAACACACATGCAAAGAAAGAAGTGACACACAGTCACGCCACGGCGGAGCACGTCTTCAGTCCTGTCCTGTATTTTATATACGGTTTCCGTCCGGCTGGGTGGTACGGATACGATAGTGCTGTCACAATATCCACAGGCGCAGAAGCATCACTGCAAGAGTCCACTCTCTAACGTCCACTGTCCTTTACTAGTCACAGACTTCACAAACATTTTACATTTCTGTTCAGTGAACCTGACTGACTCCAGGAGAATTAAGCAGTTTATACTCAACATTTTTGGGGGTTTCGGTTCAAATTAATTGGGTCAAGTAATTTATTCTTGTCTTGTGTACAAGTTACCAAGTACAATGAAAGCCTTACTTGCACTGGTATAGACAAAAACAATAAACCTCACTGCTATATAAACAAAACAAATATACATATATACAGAAATTACTTATGTGACAATAAGATAATCCGTGACGAAATAAATAAGACAATAAAGTGACAAAGTGACATTTTTGATATTATGAAGTGTCCAGTATTCTTACCTAATACTAACATAAGTGTTAGACATTAGTGTTGATTAAACATCAGTGTTGAACAGTCTTATGGCATTGGGTAGAAACCATTCCTGAATCTTGTAGTGTGAATAATCCTGAGCATATATATATATATAATCAGCCCTTGTGAAAAAGAAGTGCACTTAATTGAATGTGCACTTTTAGCGTACAGTTTTTTAATGTCAATGAAATAAAAGGGCACTTAAAGAGAGTACACTTTAAAAGTGTAAGAAACTTAGCCATAAAAAAGTGCACTTTGTAATAATGTGAAATTAAAAGTTTTTCATTTAAAGTGTGTTGACTAACATGCTAATGCACATCTAAAGCTCTTGATTATAATTTGAACTAAATTATTTCAAATTGAACTGTATTCTAATTGTGAGTTATTCGACATTACACTTAAAGTTAATTTATTTTAAATGCACTAAATTGTGTCTGAAAACATTACGTTCAGTATTTTAAAGTATATTATTTTGGTAACACTTCACAATAAGGTTAATTAGTTAATGTAAGTTAACTGCTTTAGTTAACATGAGCTAAGGATGACCAATACTTCTTAAGCATTTATTAATCTTAGTTAATATTAATTTCAACATTTACTAATACGTTATTAAAATCAAAGGTTGTATTTGTTAACATTAGTTAATGCACTGTGAACTAACATGAACAAACAATGAACAGCTGGATTTTATTAACTAACATTGACAAATATAAATACTGTAAATGTATTGCTCATGGTTAGTTCATGTTAGTTAATGCATTAATGTTAACTAATGAACCTTATTGTAAAGTGATAAAGTATTATAAAGTTTACATTTTTGTAAAACTCCTTTTAAAAGTCTAATAAAGAGTCGTACAGTCTCCCATTTCATGACACACAAGTTTGTAACAGTTCTGTCCTGATGAGCGTTTATAATTAATGGGCTTAAACAGGAAATTCTCAGTGTAACCCACAAATCTGTGTTTTCTGCAAGAGAAACGCTGTGAGATGTGTGGAGACAGACAGAGAGAGGCTGTAACCTCCAGTGTTTGGGCTCTCACACACACACGGGCAGCGTCAGTGGCCTCAGAGAGGAGCAGTGCATTGTGGGTGTGTGTGGTTCAGGGTTTTCCCTGCCAGTGTTCAGTAAGCGGCTCAGACCCTGGCTTCCTCCACAGGTGTTCAGATCTACAGTAGGTGTGTATTAATGCTCCCTCCATGAGAATGTGTCTGAGTTTGTCTCGTTCACATACTCAGGATTCCTGCTCAGTGAAGTCATCTTTTGTTCCTGTTCTGACACTTCTCCCAGACCAACGGCCTGGTGCTTTCCAGAGTCAGCTCTCGGCTCCGAGAAGCGTTGGAGAGAAGCTTTCGTCGCTTACTTGCTGAGGAATTATAAATTGGTGATTGTCCAAAAATCAGTTAAATGCGCAATAAGACACTTTAACTGTACCTGTATTCATAATATATACACACTGAGCCTGTGCAGTTTTCAGTCATGATACACTGATGTCTGAATGCCGACAGTGCAATGTAGTTTGTACGCATTATGCGTACTGTTAATGAAGAAGAGAGATAAAGTTTGCCAGAAAACACTACTCATTTAGCCAGTTTAAATGATAGGCATGAGTGACCAAACTACATTTCCCATCATTCTCTGTTGCAGCATAAAAATAATAATAATGAAACATAAATGACACACATAATGCACATTCTTTGAGTTTTCCGAGCTTGTAAAAACAAACTTCTCAGGGGAATTTGATTACACAATATGGTTCTTACCCTATGATATTGCCTGAATGAAAGTGGTATGTTGCCTGTTAAAACACAGTTTTAAATAAAGACGAAACAAATCTTTAAACAATCAAACATACTTTACATACTGATGCTCATGTATTTATTTTTTATATAAAGTTATTTCAACTTAAACATGTTGAAACGTGCTCTTAAAAATGAACCATAGTTCAAAACAAAAACACCATAATGTCTCCATGGTAATAGTCCATCAGAGAGATGATTGACAGCGCATGAACCGGTTTGACAGGGAGTTGAACGCATACGTGATCTTCTAATACAACTTTTCTCATCTCTACAACGTTTGTTTTTTGGATCAATAAAATATAGCGGTACAACTAAAAATATTCACGTGCCAACATGTCCTTTATGAACACAGAGAGGTCAGATCTGTCCAGATCAAAGCTGAGAGATGAATCTCACAAAACCTGTGAAACACACGTCTAGTTTATGACTATCAAGCGTATTTGTCATTACTCAAATTATCATTCAGATCATGGTATCATTAAAGTTGTTCACCAAAGCTACAGCACATACTGAATGATAGCGATATGCTCAAGTTGTTTTAACACTTGATACGTGTTCTCTTTGAGCAGGAAGTCTTCTAGATTGACTGTCATAATTATAGTGTGTGTTAACTCTCCAGAATGTGGTGGCATTGTGCTGGCGTGGACGGGGATATCTGAGCTGTGATGGAAGGAATGGATGGCATCATTAGTTGGCTTACTCAGATAATATCAGCAAACACAGACACACCTCCATGTGTTTTCTGTGACGTATTCCAGGAGTTATGTCTCCAAATCGCTCCTCGATTAACACTGCTGCCGTCACCCACATATCTATTATTAAAACTGCTCTAAATGGTTTTTAAGTATGACTTTGCTTATCAGAATCAGAATCAGAATCAGAAAGAGCTTTATTGCCAAGTGTGCTTGCACCCACAAGGAATTTTTCTTGGTACTGAAGCTTCCAGTGCACATATACAAATACAAATACAGCAAGAACATAGTAATACAAATTCTAAGAATGAAAATATATAAAAAATAAATAAAAATAGTATAAAAGTAAAAAAGTAGGGTCACAGTTGGGTTTAGTCTGAATAAACACAGATTATGAACATATTCACAGTATTTTGAGTAGTATGAATAATATAAATATCACCTGAATTAGAGAATATTACACTAGACAGTGGGAGTCTAGCGCATGTTACAGATTATAAACATATTTACAGTATTTTGAGTAGTATGAATAATATAGATATAAATATCACCTGAGTTTATTGCACTAGACAGTGGGAGTATTGCACTTACAGGCATATGCTTTGGGGGGCATGTTAAGTGTTCAGAAGGGAAATGGCCTGTGGAAAGAAACTGTTCCTGTGCCTGGAAGTTCTTGTGGCCAGTGATCTGTGTCGCCGTCCTGACGGTAACAGTTCAAACAGGGGATGTCCAGGGTGAGTGGAGTCTGTGATGATTTTACCTGCTCTCTTCCTCACTCTGGAAGAGTACAGGTCCTGGAGGGTTGGCAGGGGGGCACCAATAATCCTCTCTGCAGTCCGGACTGTCCGTTGTAGTCTCCTGATGTCCGATTTGGTAGCTGAACCAAACCAGACAGTGATGGAAGTGCTTAAAACAGACTCAATGACGGCTGAGTAGAACTGGATCAGCAGCTCCTGTGGCAGATTGAACTTCTTCAGCTGGCGAAGGAAGTACAGTCTCTGCTGGGCCTTTTTCACAATGGAGTCAATGTGATTTGCCCACTTCAGGTCCTGGGAGATGGTAGAGCCCAGGAACCTGAATGACTCCACTGCTTCCACAGTGCTGTTCATGATGGTGAGAGGGGGGAGTGCTGGGGTGTTTCTCCTGAAGTCCACGATCATCTCCACTGTTTTGAGTGTGTTCAGCTCAAGGTTGTTATAACTGCACCAGACAGCCAGCTGTTCAACCCCCAGTCTGTAAGCAGACTCGTCACCATTTTGGATGAGACCGATGACAGTGGTGTCGTCTGCAAATTTCAGGAGCTTGACAGAGGGGTCTTTAGAAGTGCAGTCATTAGTGTACAGGGAGAAGAGCAGTGGGGAGAGAACGCACCCTTGGGGGGCGCCAGTGCTGATGGTGAGGGTCCTGGATGTGAGTTTCCCCAGTCTCACTAGCTGCTGCCGGTCCGTCAGGAAGCTGGAGATCCACTGACAGATTGTGGATGGCATGGAGAGCTGAGTCAGTTTGGCTGTGAGAAGATCAGGGATGATGGTATTGAAGGCCGAACTGAAGTCCACAATTATGGGAAACAATTGATTACAGTTAAGCTTGTGATGCGTTTTTCTTTCTCAGAAGCGCTGGGGATCTCGTGTCGTATTCTCTCATCCGCTTGAAAGGGATATTATGTCTCTTAACACTCATAGATAAGGACACATTTCACCTTCTGTTGCAACTTGTGGATAGTGGATAACTTCTGTCCACCTCGTCTATAAGAATGGACTAAAAGAGTTGTTTTACGTAAACAAAACAAAATAATCGTGATAGTTAGGTGAATCGATTTTCTTTGCCAATTTCCCTATTGGCAAACATCTAGAGTGTTTCTCAGAACAAACTCCTCCTTTTCTGAGGCACTCTTGGAAATGATTAGCCAGTTGTTGTCGAAAGCTACTTTTCATGGATTTAAGTAAATTCTACTGAGTGGTTCATCAAATTTAAACTTGGTAGTGATTACATCATTATCTACATAGCACAGCTGATTGGTTGCTGTTGCATCAGTGGCCAATGAGCTGCTGCTTAACATTCAAATACTGGTAGTTTGCTGTTCTCAGTCAGTCTGCAGCGCTCTTTCAGAAACGTCCCTCTTCCCCAGCTCCACCTGTATAGATCTGATACGGGAGTTATCTGACTGCAGCGCTCTTTCAGAAACCCTCCCTCTTCCCCAGCTCCACCTATATAGATCTGCTATGGGGGTTATCTGACTGCAGCGCTCTTACAGAAACCCTCCCTCTTCCCCAGCTCCACCTGTATAGATCTGATACGGGGGTTATCTGACTGCAGCGCTCTTTCAGAAACCCTCCCTCTTCCCCAGCTCCACCTATATAGATCTGATACGGGGGTTATCTGACTGCAGCGCTCTTTCAGAAACCCTCCCTCTTCCCCAGCTCCACCTATATAGATCTGATACGGGGGTTATCTGACTGCAGCGCTCTTTCAGAAACCCTCCCTCTTCCCCAGCTCCACCTGTATAGATCTGATACGGGGGTTATCTGACTGCAGCGCTCTTTCAGAAACCCTCCCTCTTCCCCAGCTCCACCTGTATAGATCTGCTATGGGGGTTATCTGACTGCAGCGCTCTTACAGAAACCCTCCCTCTTCCCCAGCTCCACCTGTATAGATCTGATACGGGAGTTATCTGACTGTAGCGCTCTTTCAGAAACCCTCCCTCTTCCCCAGCTCCACCTGTATAGATCTGATACGGGAGTTATCTGACTGCAGCGCTCTTTCAGAAACCCTCCCTCTTCCCCAGCTCCACCTGTATAGATCTGATACGGGGGTTATCTGACTGCAGCGCTCTTACAGAAACCCTCCCTCTTCCCCAGCTCCACCTGTATAGATCTGATACGGGGGTTATCTGACTGCAGCGCTCTTACAGAAACCCTCCCTCTTCCCCAGCTCCACCTGTATAGATCTGATACGGGAGTTATCTGACTGCAGCGCTCTTTCAGAAACCCTCCCTCTTCCCCAGCTCCACCTGTATAGATCTGATACGGGGGTTATCTGACTGCAGCGCTCTTACAGAAACCCTCCCTCTTCCCCAGCTCCACCTGTATAGATCTGATACGGGAGTTATCTGACTGTAGCGCTCTTTCAGAAACCCTCCCTCTTCCCCAGCTCCACCTGTATAGATCTGATACGGGAGTTATCTGACTGTAGCGCTCTTACAGAAACCCTCCCTCTTCCCCAGCTCCACCTGTATAGATCTGATACGGGAGTTATCTGACTGTAGCGCTCTTACAGAAACCCTCCCTCTTCCCCAGCTCCACCTGTATAGATCTGATACGGGGGTTATCTGACTGTAGCGCTCTTACAGAAACCCTCCCTCTTCCCCAGCTCCACCTGTATAGATCTGATACGGGGGTTATCTGACTGTAGCGCTCTTACAGAAACCCTCCCTCTTCCCCAGCTCCACCTGTATAGATCTGATACGGGGGTTATCTGACTGCAGCGCTCTTACAAAAACCCTCCCTCTTCCCCAGCTCCACCTATATAGATCTGATACGGGGGTTATCTGACTGTAGCGCTCTTACAGAAACCCTCCCTCTTCCCCAGCTCCACCTGTATAGATCTGATACGGGGGTTATCTGACTGCAGCGCTCTTTCAGAAACCCTCCCTCTTCCCCAGCTCCACCTGTATAGATCTGATACGGGGGTTATCTGACTGTAGCGCTCTTTCAGAAACCCTCCCTCTTCCCCAGCTCCACCTGTATAGATCTGATACAGGGGTTATCTGACTGCAGCGCTCTTACAGAAACCCTCCCTCTTCCCCAGCTCCACCTGTATAGATCTGATACGGGGGTTATCTGACTGCAGCGCTCTTTCAGAGACCCTCCCTCTTCCCCAGCTCCACCTGTATAGATCTGATACGGGAGTTATCTGACTGTAGCGCTCTTACAGAAACCCTCCCTCTTCCCCAGCTCCACCTGTATAGATCTGATACGGGAGTTATCTGACTGTAGCGCTCTTACAGAAACCCTCCCTCTTCCCCAGCTCCACCTGTATAGATCTGATACGGGAGTTATCTGACTGCAGCGCTCTTACAGAAACCCTCCCTCTTCCCCAGCTCCACCTGTATAGATCTGATACGGGGGTTATCTGACTGCAGCGCTCTTACAGAAACCCTCCCTCTTCCCCAGCTCCACCTGTATAGATCTGATACGGGGGTTATCTGTCTGCAGCGCTCTTTCAGAAACCCTCCCTCTTCCCCAGCTCCACCTGTATAGATCTGATACGGGGGTTATCTGACTGCAGCGCTCTTTCAGAGACCCTCCCTCTTCCCCAGCTCCACCTGTATAGATCTGCTATGGGGGTTATCTGACTGCAGCGCTCTTTCAGAGACCCTCCCTCTTCCCCAGCTCCACCTGTATAGATCTGATACGGGGGTTATCTGACTGCAGCGCTCTTTCAGAAACCCTCCCTCTTCCCCAGCTCCACCTGTATAGATCTGCTATGGGGGTTATCTGACTGCAGCGCTCTTTCAGAGACCCTCCCTCTTCCCCAGCTCCACCTGTATAGATCTGATACGGGGGTTATCTGACTGCAGCGCTCTTACAGAAACCCTCCCTCTTCCCCAGCTCCACCTGTATAGATCTGCTATGGGATACATGTACAGCTACAGCAGAATAGCTTACATGCTCACGGCAATGTCTGTGAAGGTATTTGCAGTAGCAAGTCTCTGTACATGTTCTCCAGCAGCAGCAGATCTATTCTGCCAAGATCAAATACATTAACATTGCCATATCCATTACCATACCAATCTCTATTACCATACCAATCTCCCGAGAGTTGTCATGACTGGAATAAATGAACATGTTCTACAAAGTTTGACAACTACAATGTCTAAGACTTTTGGCTTAATTTTGAAAAAATGTATCTATTGTTTCAAAAGTGTGAAAAGTTGTGATTGAAAAACATGTTTTTGTGTGATATTTCTTTGTTTTGATATTTTTTCCTACTCTGCAAGACGTACAATGCAAATAGTTGTAGGGCCCACTGTGTACTGTATGTAAATCCATACTTCACCACAAATGCATCTCAAGTCTTAATGTGAATTTTTTTTAATGCCAAAGTGGAATTAATTATCATACAGTAGCTGTCAAGATTGTTATATTAAATGGTATTAAACTTCTGTCTGTATAAGTATAAGGAATATTGCAATCCCAGCTAAGATTTTTAGGTGGCAAAATTACTTCATTATTGTGTGCATACACTTTAGTAATTGTTACTAATACACTTTACTCATTTAACTCCTACAAGGACTTTTAAGTTACAACCAGCAAACTCAACATAGATCTTCAGCTGTTCTGACCAGACTGATCAAATATTGCTCATATGCTTCAATACGTAAGCCTTTCATGCTATGGCCACCAAATCTACCTACACCCATCTATGTGTCTGTTTCCTACAACCAAGCAACTGTACCAAAAAAAACCACATAGCTTAAATTCTCTCTTCAAACTGCAGAATAGCCTAAAGCCTAAATCACTTTCTCGCTTTGTCAGGAATAGATTTAAAGATAGACTTGACAGTTAATGGACGTGAAGGCATATGCATTGTGTGTGTGTGTGTGTGTGTGTGTGTGTGTGTGTGTGTGTGTGTGTGTGTGTGTGTGTCGGCTCCAGGTTCAGATCAGTGTATTTGTGGTTCCTGGCTGTATTGACGGCATGATCGATGGAGTGTGCGTGTGTGTCTCTGGAGTGTGTTCTTGGCGTGTGACGGTCCAGTCCTGCTGAAAGCGAGAGTGTAGGGCATCTGGGAACGGGAAGGTGCGGTGGAGTGTGTGTGTTCCAGACGCAGCCTCTGGTTCCTCCTTGCCAACGAAGGGTCGTGATCGTGGTGCACGAGGGCCTCCTCTCCCCGACCACTGTCCAGGTCTGTCACACACACACACACACACACCTCAGCGAAAGTGTGCTTTCTTCAGTGGAACTGCGACTGCAATCGCAACCGGAGTCTTCTGTGGTTTGGCTTCATCTGTGTTGACACGGCCTGGTTTCTCATAGACAGTTTGCCGTTGGAGATGGGCTTGTGTGTTTTACAGTTTTATTGGCTGGTTCATCATCATCTCATCATCTGATGCTTCATGTCAATATAAGGATGCACGTACAATCAAACCAAAAATTAGACACCAGATATCATTTTTTATATTTGTTTTACTAGTGTGTGCAGGACACTATTGTTCATTTCTGTAAGTGAGGAGAGCAAAATCAAGTAAACTGTGACATATTACACCCAAATATTCTTCATCCAGAGACTACCAGTGACATTTATAAAAAAATTGGGATGAAAAATGATTGGGACACTTTGAGCTGATCATGTTTTGCTGAAGTGTGTTTTCTTTAATTGCTAATGCTCTTTTTACACACAGACTGAACACAATGAAGCATTGCTTGGTGATTGGTTGAGCTAAACTGGTATTATCTAATTGTGTAGTTAAATTTAACATCTGACAGATATTCAACATAATTCATGTGTGAGACAGTCTAACAGAAGGACGGACAAAACCAGTCAAATATCAACTGAGTTCTGCTCATATTTTTTCACCATTTTCTACACTATAGCGAATAAACTGTGATAATGTGAGAAATGGTGAAGGTGTTTGGATACATTTAGGTTTGACTGTATAATGTGTTACAGGTGTAAAGGCCTTTTCACACCAAAATTACTAGAATACTACTAACACAATTGCAAAGTTCACAAAGTATTTGTGTCGCACTTACTGTTGGCGTAAAACTATATTTCATGATTGTATGCCTAAATGTTGGCGATCTATAATAATTAAGCTTAATGTGGCAGTGTGTGAAGTGGACTGATCCACTGAGAGCGAGTGTTTCTGTGTGTGGACGTCATCAGAAGAAGAGAAGAAAATCATCATCTCTGATTACATAATGAGCCGGTCACGGCTGGTTGCAGGAAGGCGACGGAGACGAGGATATATATATATATATAAAACGAAGGTTTATTGATAATGAAACACAGGACGGCAGAACACTAAATATAACTGAGATCAGACAAAGACAGCGTGAACAGGAGGAACTAGCCTAAATAACAAACACTGATTACCTAAACACAGGTGATACAGATGATGATGACTAACTAAACATACAGATACAGATGAACTAAATGACAGTAACCATAGAAACGAAGGAAAACAAGCACTGACACATGACATGGTATTGCCTTGAGACGCACACCGTCATCATGTCATATTTTCCAGATAACATCTCTCTCCGTAACAGTCCTGGGCTCATCTGAGTCCGTGTGTGTGAAAGGATGGGTTGAAGACACTGCTTCAAAAACACACAACATGCATTTCTCATTGATAAACATGGTCAAATACATTTTGACCATGTATAAAATGTTTGTTTGCAAAAAAATATTTAAATTGGTAAATTAATGCAACATCTTTAACTTTGACGATGCATATATTATCTGTGGCTTTTAGTATAGTTTGACACTGTTATATCATACATTATTATAGGCTAGTATATTTCATACACTGTAAAAAAAAAAAAACTAATTCACTCCAATTAATGTAAAATAGAAAACTTTTGTTCATCTAATGAGTAACAGGTTTTATCTTGTCAAGGCAACAATACATTGTTTAGCATCCTTGTTTCTCATCGCCATGTTTGATTTTCAATGGAAACATACAAATCTCAGTTTATAATTTTTTAACAGTAGTTACCACATAATTTCTTAAAGCTGCAATGCATGCTGGGAACTGGCACACCATTGTTGAATGTAAAATTGTTTGTTCAGATAACTCAATTTGGAAAGTTGGGACAATGTTGAGACAACATTTGGACATAAGCTTGAGAATCCAAGTAAGGTCAATTCTCAAGATAATAAACTGCCTCAGCCCACTAGATAATCTTTGTTCAAGCTAGTTGTTAGAATAACGTTTTGCTGATACCAAATGTATTAAATCCAACTTGGAAAACTTTGAAACACTTTAATGCTGTATAATACTTTATTACTGTTGCACTATTGAAACTCTCACAACAGCACAGAAGTGACAGCAAACATTAAACTGAGTCTCACACATGAGTATCCTCTTCTTTAACAAGTCAACACCCCGTGATATGGCGCAGATTCAATTCAGGCAAGTTCAATTATGTACACATCAGCACAGACGCTTGAAATTACAGACAGTGAACACATTCAGCATTCTCATCCGTATCAAATATCATGTTAAATGAAGTCGCCACACCTGAATGTTCAGCCAGTTTTTAACCACTCTTTGGCAGCCGGATTCAGTTTCCCAGAAAGCATGTCCATGTCACTCGGCGTGACTAACTGGTGTACGTACAGTTACGTGCAGATGAGCTGTGGATAACAGATCACTCGCTCATCACTCAGGAATGACTTCTAGCTATGATTCATTGAAGCATCTCAGATTCATCTCAACAAAATCAGCAGGACAAAAGAATCAGAGTCGATGGAAGTGACGCAAGGGCGTAGATTTGGTTTGAACATTGGGGGGGTTGAACTTTGGGTCTGCATATTTTTCATGTGATCATGGTATAAATATTGGGGGGGTTGTAATGCATAGATTTAAATATTGGGGGGGGTTATCTCCCCCCCAACCCCCCCACAAATTACGCCCCTGGAAGTGAGAGATTGCTGACAGACAGTGAGAGTGTAGCGCTGTGAACTAGGGCTGGGCGATAAAACGATAATTATCGCGATACCATTTTTCTCGATAAAACGATATCAAGAGTTCGATAAATGTTCGATAATGTTTATGCGCCAAAAGTGGAACGAAACTCATTTGAACCGCGCGCCACACGGACCATTTACCCGCTCGGCTCAAAGTCCAAACGGCAGCGCAGCGCGAGCTCACTAGAGCAGACGCGTTTACTCTGATCGGTCTCGAACACGAGATCCAGTGAGAAGCGCTTGAGTTCAGCGAGGAAAAGTGTTCAGTGTCTCAGTGATTTAAACCAGTTTAAAGGCAGATGAAACAGCGCTGACAAACAGGAGAAACACAGAGCGCAACGATACAGTCCAAGGCTTTTCCGTCTACAATCTCCCATCATTTAGGGGAGAGTGGGGTGAGTTGTGCCAGTTTTTACTCAAAGTGACTTTAAAGTGAGGCCATGGCAGTAATGCCTTCAACTTAAGGATGTACATATATTTCAGGATGTGGTGCATCCCTGAGAACAATAACTTTGGATCTGAAATAAATTGTTTCAGAAATATAGCTCTTGGAAAAAAAGTGGTCTCATGGCACAACTTGCCCCTGGTGCGGGGGAAGTTGTGCCTTTGGGGGAATACATTGGGGGTAAATTGTGCCAGTGATTTCTGAAGTAAAACAGAACATTTTAATGTTATAAACCATACTGCTATATGAAAGCAAGATAAATTCAATACAAAATTACTAATTCAAGGTTTATTTAGATATTGTCACCCTGGAATACCATAGCATGCATTTTTCACTATGGTCAATTGCATAGGGATTTTGTATTGAACATAACTCTGGATCACAGTGTCATAGAGACAAGGGGGCGGGCTCATTCTACTCAGACGACCAATCAGTCTCTCAGGATCATTGTGAAGCTATCAAGCTACGCCCTAGCAACCATTTAGAGCACCATAGCAACACAATATATGATATTTGTGAATCATTTCAGGCAAAAAGGCTTTGGCAATAGATGCCTGTTGACATAGCGCTGTCTGTCAATTATGTAACATATAAGAATAAAGTGACTAGGCTAATTTCTAAACATCCTATTGTGACATAGGCCACTTAAAAAACGGAATAAAACTTCTCTTTAATAACATAGTGCAAACTCAAAACTGAAATCAGTGTTAGCTAAATTAAACAAATAACAGGCAGGCCTAAGTCAAACAATGATGAGGCATGCCCATCTCCTCACTTCTCAAGATTATCCCCTGTGAGAATGTAGGTCTAGGTCAGGGATGGGCAACTTCGGTCCTGGAGGGCCACTGTCCTACAGAGTTTAGCTCCAACCCTAATCAAACACACCTGAACAAGCTAATCAAGGTCCTCAGGATTACTAGAAAATTACAGGCAGGTGATTTTTTCAGGGTTGGAGCTAAACTCTGTTAGGACAGTGGCCCTCCAGGACCGAAGTTGCCCATCCCTGGTCTAGGTGGTCTGGATCTGGCACAACTTAACCCAGGCCCTTTGGCACAAATCACCCCAGACCCACAAGTTTGAAAAACTAGCATGATCCAGCAGTTAAGAGCTAACATCATGCTAACTGTATAGACTCATTGTGTAGCCTACTAAAGCACTAAAACATGTGTGAAATGTTTTTCAAACTTGTCTATAATTGTTCAGACACTACAATCAAAAAAACTTAATCATAGAGATTTTACTTTTAAAGGGAAAAAACAGTTTTTTGCACTAAAATGTGCTTAACTCTCATGCCATGTGTCTCTCTTCTTTGGAGGACGAGTAAAAGTGATTGCTTTTCAAAATTATGTGGTCACATGACCAATTTCTTCTATGGTTTTCCAGAAACAAGGGTGGAACTACTTCCCCCACTGGCACAAATCACCCCACTCTCCCCTACCATGGATTTACTGTAACGTTAGCCTAGTAATATTGACTGCACCATGAAATGTGGGATATACATATTGAATTGTTTTATATTATTAATGTAGACGATGTATTAAAGGACTGATGGAATATAATTACAGTATTTAATAATGTATTTAGACTACTGTTTTTCATACAAATACCATAGAAACCATAAAGTTACATTTTGCCATGATAGTGAGGTTATCATGATCTAAATGCATGAGACTGGATGACCAAAGTTTAATAAAACTCAAACAGTCAGAATATTACATTTTACCAAATAAAAATTAGCACATGCAGAAACTAAGAAATTAATTGTCCAATAAAGATATTTATTTTGTTAAGGAAGAATGACAAATGTTTGAATGTTCCACCTCAGATTTGTGAAATGTTCACCAGTTTGGCAAGTGTTTGTCCTGATATGTTCTGACAATAAAGAGTAGTTTAAAACCACAGTTAACGCTCTGGGGCCGTATTCACAAAGCATTTTATCTTACCACTAGGAGTACTCCTAAATCACACTAAAAGATTTTAGCTAGGAGTTTTCTCTTAAAAGTTATTCACAACGCCTTTCAGACCTACTCTTAGTAAAGCAAAATGACAACTCCTAAACTAAGAGTGAGTCTTCGTTGTTATGGATGACGTCATTACTCATGCACGAGCTTGACTGAAGTGACCACCTTGATTGGCTGATGATTGTAACGCGGGAATGATTCCAAACACCTCCCCTACGATGATGAGTGACAGGTGACAGGTCTGAGAATGCGTGCGCTTCACAAGTAGTGCGAAGGATGGAAGATAATGAATAACTGAATAAATAGCCTAAATGAATAAAGAGTAAGGCAAAACAAATAGCCTAGTAGCCTAATGAAACATATGGATTCATGCAATATCTTTGCAACATTATTGAATTAATCTGTCTCTATATGCTTCTGCCTACGTTTGCAAAGAGAAGAACATTTTAATTTGATTCACAATGAAACGTTACAATTAGTTTACATGCAATGAGTAGCCTAGTTTTGGTTGTTGTTGGTGGCGGCGTTATTGCATCCCTAGTTATGCCTACGATGCAGAATTGTTCCCTGGCGATTGGAAGCTCCTGTAGCCGCCGCAAACGCATTTCAAAACATCGCAACGTGAAATGCCACAAAAAGCGGTTTGTGAATAGGTCTTAGTGAGTTAGGAGTCCTCTCGACTTCTTTTAAGCTGTCCCAGGCTTAGGTGCTACTTTTAGGGCTAAAATGCTTCGTGAATTACTCTTAGTCAAAAAAATTAGGAGTCCTAAAGTTACGAGTGACACGCCCATTATTTTTAGGAGTTGCTCCTAAATTCGCCAGTTAGGAGCTACTTTTAGCCTTAAAATTCTTTGTGAATACGGCCCCTGGTTTCTACAACTTTCACTTAGGAGAAAAAATCTGCCTTTAAACTTGAAAGAAATAAAGATTTGACTTTTATCGTGATCATTATCGATATCGACTGATATAAAAAAAAATGATTGTGATATATTTTTTTGGCCATATCGCCCAGCCCTACTGTGAACTGAACCTCTTCTGGACTGATGGAAGAGTCTCTGTCCACATCTCGGTTTGCATTCGTGGCATCTGAGAGAACGGCACAAATCATGACTGTTCATTTCCTTTTAGTCTGAGTCCTGTGTCAAATGTGCCTTCGAGGTTTGATCATATTTAGTCAACCTTGTTCTGTTTTTGCTTTGTAAAGTTTTAGTCTGGGCATTTTAGTCAATGAAAACTTGAAACATAATGGTTTAAAACTGATAATCATGATTATTTTGCTCAAAATAGTATTGTCATGTGAGAAATGTATTAGCCTACCACTAACCCTAAGCCGCATAAGCCTTCCTTACACAAAACATGTCTGAAAATGTCAAAATCAGTGTATTGTTTTATGTGAATAAGTGGACTGGATGATTTTCTAATTTCCATGCAAAAATTCTAGGCTACAAGATTTTTTTTCCCACTTTTGGCCTTATTTCAGTGACTATTTATTTATTATATGCTATAGGGTATATGTTGAACGTCACCTGACCAAACCGGTATAATGGGTCTCATCCTCTTGTCAGAGAAAGTGTTAACAACAGAATGAACTGATGGCAATATCTGTGCACTTCTGAGGTAATCCGCTAAATTTTATTCAGAGATCTTTTAGATCTCAATCTGCTTATGTGATGGAGATATGCTCATCTTTGGTGTCTCGTCTGAGGACATCTTGAGTAAAACAGCTCTATTTAATGAGGCACGTACAAGAACAACTTGAACTAGAAGCAACACAACCTGTTCTCCAGAATACGAAAGTATACTGTTTATCATGTACATTAACACACTCTCTACATTACAGGAACTGGTAAAACAAGAACTTTTCTCAAATATTAACAATTCATAATAGTAATTCCATTCATTCCAATTTACGGTAAAGTTTCTCTTTTAAAACAACAGCAGAAGAGCCTTTGAATAGTGCATGTATTCAGCACACTACAGCCGAGATCATGGATTATTACAGCTCGTCCCGGAGAAGGTTTGACGGCAGATTTAGTGGAAGGAACACAGACTGACTGAATGACAATAAAAATGATCATTCTGTCATTAGTTCCTCGCCCTCGTGTCATTCTAAACCTGTGAGACTCTACTATCTACACAACTACCACTGTCAAGCCCCAGAAAGGTAGTAAAGTCATCATTACACTAATCCATGTGACTCCAGTGGTTTAACCTCAGTTTCATGCCTTGGGGATTAAGATTTTGTAAAAGAAAGTGGTAAATAGTTTTACTGCACAAACAAAGCACTTGCTTCGCTTCGTTTTTCTGTGTTTTCCGATCATCTGCGCTTCTTCCCCTGGCCAGTTCAGAGGGAGTGTGTGCACGGTTGCCAGATTGCACAGATTAAGTAAAACACTGGGCAGAAGTGTATCCTTTTAACAGAAGAGCTTTGATTGTGGGATTTAACGTCTTGACATCTGCCAGACGCAAGCATGAAAGCTCGTGGAGGCTTGTGCAGCGGTCGTGATGTTACAGTCTCCTCTTTCTTCCACAGAAATAAAGAGAGATTTAGGTGAAGGTTTAGCTTTTTCACTACATTTTATTCTCATCTTGTTTCCTCACCGATATCGCATGTTAGTTCAGTCTCAGCTATAGTTTAATGACCTTGGTGATATGACCTTGGACCCTGAGTGATAAGTATTTTTCTTCAGTGTTGAAAATAAACAGGATTTGGTCACTGTTTGTGTTTGGCCACCCCTACATTGTTTTCCAGCTCGGGTAATGTAAGGATTGTCCATGTTTTCCCTGTGCTTGTGGTCTTTGCACTGGATATAGACTGGATATCTTTCCCGTTTGGAAACTTGAGGCCTGATTTTCACATGTGATTTGTCTGTTCAGGCCATTATGAAAGACAATACAAATAGGGCCGAATACAAAACTGCTAACTCATTCTCTGACAGTAGGTGGCGGCACACAGAAATGCAGCAGTACGAGGACTGAACGAGTAATCGCAATTAACATGAAATCACACGTATTCTGTGAGATGATGTGGCTTCTTACACACAACATATCATTTCATAGTATTCTACACAGTGATAAAGGCTATGTTTATTAGCATTGACTTTACCATCATGAAAATAGGTTTGAAGAACTCAGATAAACCATATGTTGTTGTAGTCGTGTGTTTATAAGTCATGTTTAATCAACCTAAGCAGTTTTTACATGCGGTCCTTCATATTTCTGTATCAAACAACATCAAATACAAGAGAACAGAGACGAAAGAGCCACTTCTAGACTCTTCCTCTGCTGGAAACACAACGCTTGAGGAAGATATAGAGATTAGAGTCACGTCACCATAAACACATTCTGTTGCGTTTAGGGCATGTGTGTCTGAACAGAAGCGTAAAGAGCCATCCATTCACATTAACACGTTTCAGACTCTGACTCGTCCAGGTGAATATACTGGCAGTCTTCACAGTCTTCAGGAAGTCCGACCACAGGATGACTTTGCACATTCAGCGGAGATAGGAGACAGTGGTTTAACATCCCCAAAATTATACACTTCAGCTTTAGAAATGGTAGTAAGTGAAAGATTATGAATGTGTTCATTGTCCGTCTCGCTTTCTCACTACCGCCTACCCCGAACAGCACTGTGAATAAATATAATACATTAATACGTGCAATTTATGGTAACAAATGGAAACTGTGGTTGCCAAAACTTTACCGTAAAAAGATGGAAGCAACATTGTTTTCAGCATCAAGTTGAACAGGTTAAACTTGACTTTACAGTTTAATAAACACATCTCATTAACTGCAATAGTGTTAATATACTAAATCTGTTTTGATTACTTGTAAATCTGAGGTATATGTACTAATATATAGAAGTGTCACACACACAAATACAAAACACCATCGTGGTAAATAATGCAATAAACATAATTTCAACAACATCAGATAAAACACTAGTGTACATAACTGTTTAAACATGATCATTTACGTTATTTTCCCCCCCACTGTTAAGTATGATGACTTTTTCACTTCCGTAAACTGTACATTTGACAGTATTTTACTGTACAATTACATGAATGGTCTCTTTGGATCAATTACAGTTTTTCACTGTATGGAGTAAGGGAACTTCAAATATTTGCGTGCTCGTAATGTAAAGTGTTGTGATGCTGAATAAAAACAGCTCAGATGAAAGCGTATATGTGTGTGTTGAAGAGAGTGGGCACTGTTGTGTCAAAGGGTTTGAGCTCAGTGACGACTTACTGTACGAGACCACATCAACAACACCTGACACTCACTGCTTTAGTCCACATCTCACACACAAATAGCCAAAACACTCCTCATCCTTATGTGGCTGCAAGTCAAAACTTCCCAAAAAGGAAACCAATAGAATTTGCATGCACATATATTCAAACACACACTTTGTGGTTCTCTCAGTGTGAGTGTGTGCAATCAGAAATGAGATTCAGGAGCTTCAAGCCTCGAGGAAGCTCTTCAGTGAACATCGTCTTAATTTAGTCCGTTTCTCACGCAAAGTTATCGCTTGAATTCAGAAGAATTCGAATACGGTGCTCAAGTCTTATGGACTACTTTAATTATCACTTTATTGTGGTTTTAGAGATTGTTAGTCACTTTATGTTCAAGTCACGGCTGAAAACCTACTTTTACTTGCTTTTAATAATCGGTCATTTGTGCCATGTACTTTAGGACTGTTGTCTGTCTTTTCTCCATGTTTGACGTGTTCTTGTTTTCTGATGTTTTGGTCAGCTTTGTCTGTATAAATTGTGCTGTATAAATAAACTTTTGTTTACTTTATGACTTTATGTTTCAGTAAAAGACCAGCATGCACTTTCTATTCTTTTCCATGGAAAAAATAAAGTCATATAGTTTTGGAACAACACAAAGATGAGTTGAAGTGTTGAAGACGTGTGCTAATAGAAAGCTCTTGCCGTTGGTGTGTTTGCTGTGTTGTGTCAGTGTGGGATCAGGTTGGCAGATGAAATGGCTCGGTTCAGTTCCAGCAGTTCTCGCTGGAGGTCCGCTGACCTTCTTTACGAGATCCGCGTTTCGTCAGCAGTGACGTGATGGCACCGCTGAGTTCATGCTGCTGAAGTTTTGCTCTCTTCTGCCAGATTAGGAGCTCAGGACTTTATTTTAGGAAATCTTCTAGAAATAGACTCTGGCTTGAGCAGCGAGTTACTCCCCAAATCCCTGAATGACACACACACGCTGGACGCGAGACACCCGACTTCAGTCCAGACTTCACTTCTCATTCTCTCAGTCTCAGCAGTGTTGCTGGGGTTTGTTAGGTATAGACAGTCAAACCAAAAATTAATCAGACACCAGATATCATTGCAGGATAGTTCATTAATGTAAGTGAGGAGAGCAAAAAACTGTGATATATTATACCCAAAAACTCTTCATACAGTGACTACCAGTAACATTTATATAAATTTGGGATGAAAAATGATTGGGACACTTTGAGCTGATCATGTTTTGCTGAAGTGTGTTGTCTTTAATTGCTAATGCTCTTTTCACACACAGACTGAACACAATGAAGCATTGCTTGGTGATTGGTTGAGCTAAACTGGTATTATCTAATTGTGTAGTTAAATTGTGTAGATATTCAACATAATTCATGTGTGAGACAGTCTAACAGAAGGACGGACAAAACCAGTCAAATATCAATGAGTTCTGCTCATATTTCATCACCGTTTTCTAAACTATAGCGAATAAACTGAGATAATGTGAGAAATGTTGAAGGTGTCTGAATAAATTTAGGTTTGACTGTATAAGACTGAAAGATGATTTTGGTCCTTTGATGACTGGCTTTGAGAGAGGAGATTAACATCTGGATGGTGCCACAGGGTGACCAAACACACCAACTACATGTGTGAATTAATACTCGTTTTTTATTGTTTATTTCATGAGTTTACCTCTGATGAATCCTCTTTCTAATCAACTCCTCAGTGACTCAACCAGTGACTCTTCCCCTAGTTTTTCCTAGCCACAAAACGTCTCAGCTCGCTTATCCTTGTGTTTGTGGGAGTGTGTGTTCACTAGTCTTGTGCAGATGTGTATGTACACAGAAGATGTACTGATTTGTTGTGTGTGTAGAGCAGATGTGTTTGTGTCTTGGAGTTGGTTATGTTGGGTGGTCCTCGTGGCTGGCCTCCACCATGCAGTTACGTCTTCATGTCCACTACCTTCCAGCTGTCTACACCTCCAGTCTCTATAGTCAGACTCTCATTACTCATGCATGCTTCATTATGGATGAGGTTTAACATCATTTTACACTGTACACAACTCAACATTCATCTAACATTGGTCTATGTTCACCGTGAACGGTCCCCTCACTAATTGTAACCAAATTCAAGGTTATTTTGGCTAGAAGTGGGTTACTCATAGCTATATGAGACTATATTGGGTCTATAGTTAACCTAGATGGTGAAATGAGGGCTATTGCGTGCTGGGATGTGTCTTCCAGGAGCGTTCCTATTGTTTATATGAGGCTGTAGATTAAAGCTAGTAGCGATCAGAAATTCAGCCATGCAATTAAGATCATGATGATGATGATGATGAAGATGATGATGAAGCAGCACTATATCGCTCTCTGACTCTATCCGTCCCTTTAATCTAGGCTACAGACAGATGCTCTCGCCCACCCGCCGGCCTCTGCCACTCAACAATAAATAAAAGATAAGACCATGCCATTGAGACTGTTTGGAATAATAACATTCAATTTTGAGAGAAGTGCCTTGACAAATGCGCAGCAGAGGAATAGAAAAGCAGGAGATGAAAGGAGAAATGAATGGATCTCCGGCTAAAAACATGCTCGCCAAACAAATACATTTCCTGAGAGGGCCAATCACAGGCTCTCGCCCTGATTCCTGACCTGTGGAGGACAGGCCCGAGGAACGCAATTTGTTCCTTTGTACGGCAGGATCATAAGAGCGACCGCCGCGTCTTTCTTACTTTCACTGTTGCAGAGTGCAATTGAGTTCTCTGAGCAGGTGGTCCAGGCCTGCTGCGACCTCGTCAACTTTTCTTTTTTTGTTCCCTACAAAGGTTTTGGCAGTCGGCTGTGGCGTGTGGG
Organism: Squalius cephalus; assembly: GCF_949319135.1. Lineage (NCBI taxonomy): Eukaryota > Metazoa > Chordata > Actinopteri > Cypriniformes > Leuciscidae > Squalius > Squalius cephalus. The sequence goes on from NC_137122.1 coordinate 67,418,177, forward strand.
GCTTTGGAGAAGTTGAGGATTAAGAAGGGCAGATAGGACGAGGAGGAGGTACAGACAGTCAGCTTGCATTAAAGCAACTCCTAATGGCTGATGGCTCCAGTCCCTCGGCCTCTCCACACGTGGCCTTTGTCTGCACCTAGACTTCCACAGGACCGAGTTGCGTTCAAAGCTCAGCTGGTTGGGTATTGTGTACCCCCCTAAGACGGCCATAAGGGCAACCAGAGGAAAAAGTGTCAGCCTCAGCTTTTACACACCCTAGGAAAACGTAGGAGAAGAGAAAGGATGGATTAGCTTGATCTGAATCTTGGCTTGCCCACTCACACATATCCAGACCCCCTCAGCTGTTTGAGACATCACTTAAGCCTGTTGTCAGTTCAAGCATTTTTGCTTGACAAGGGGACACCCAATGTGCAAAGTCTCAGAAGAATGTTGCTGTGCTGGGCTTTCTGTAGAAATCACGGTGTGGGCAGAAGTCTTCTTTTGATTTGCTTTGTGAGGATGCACCCTTTTAATAACTTGATCACTGGGACACTTCATCTTCCTGTGATAAACCCCATGGCAAAGAGGCCCAAATAGTCAGGAACAATCACTTGCATCTGCTGATAGCGTGGTTTGTTTGGTACATGCTGGCTACGATATTTGAATGCTTCATTTACCAAAATGAGTGCTGGACAGAAGTTGCACATTGTAGTTCCCGCTCTGTTAGGCCTAAATTAATCCTAAAAATTGATTAATTTAAACAATGTAATAATTTAAGGCAGAAACAATGAGCTCATTGTATAAGGAATTCTTGTTTGTTAACAAGATTTTTAAAGTTTATTCAGAGTCTGCATCATCTGAAGTCCTGGCAGGACATGTTTGATATTTAAGATTTGGTATTGTGTGGGCAATACAAATAATTGTAATGACACCACACAATTAAGGATGTTTTGGACGAAAAGTCAGTTGCAAGAAGCCTTGAATCGGGCCACACACCCCAGATCGTTGGGCGTTACAAATCGGGCCTAAATCAGGCTTAAAATCTTCAAGTGTACGGCCAGCCTTAGGTAAAATGCTGCAGGTTTTATCTGGATATGCCCTGTTATAATGTCCTCTGTTAATCACTAGAAAATGTACACAAACTTCCATTTTAAGGGTATGTTTTCACGACAACGATATGCTTAAAACAGAGAAGTTTCCCGCATACGGGCGACACCATTTTCAAAACGATCCCCATTCACATGAAATTACTAAAAAACGCTGTATTCTGCTGCCGGGCCTCTAGATGGCGATGAAACACTATAGACTGAACACGTAATACGCATGAGCATGACGTCATCGTCTTCAGAGATTCACGTTTGTGTTGTTTACACGGAGGCCGTTTTCAAAAACTGGCACTTTCAAACCCGTTTTCAAGATTTTGCGTTTTTAGGCACCCAAAACGCCATTGTCAGGCCAAAACGCAATAAAAAGTTTTTCAGTTGAAAACGGTGTCGTGTAAACAGCCCCTAAATAACTGGATAACACTGGATTTACCCCTTGCTTTCTTTTGCCATGTGGCACATATCGCTGATGTTCATCAACCCGGTGTATTCGATAGAGAAAAAAAGCCTAATGACTTGCCCTGAGAGTGCCCTGTTAAATTGGACAGCGAGTGGTCTGTAAATAATACATAGAGTTTAGCGCTGAAGCAAAGTATGTGTGAGTGGCTAAATGTTTAGAATTCGCCCCAAAGTGTTTATTCATAATATCTACTTCATGGTTTTACTATCTGTCCTCAGACATGCAGACAAGAACTGAATAAAGCTAATAGTGTTTATGAAAGCTAAGTGTTTTGGAGCCCAGTGCTCCAAGTGTGGCCAAGGTTTATTTTTCTGAGGAGGAATAAGAGTGGCTGACTCCAGCGCAGTGATAAACAGGATAAATTGGAAGCAGACCCTGATGTAGTTGCTTGTTGGCCTAGGGGGATCTCGTACCACCTAGACCAGACCTTTGAATCCCTTGTTTATGGGTGATAGTCAGTCAGATTAAGTCCTTGCTGGTAATAGATCAAAATCATCTCTTTCTAGTGACCCTTGTTGGAAGAAGCGCCATTGAAGGTGAACCTGAGAGTTTTGTTTGAAGACGGGAACACATTCATCTTCAGTATGAAGGTCAGAAGATGAATGCTGATCCAGCATTGCTAACAGGACCGTAGAAGACACTTGTGAGGTGCTTCTGGTGTTCGGCCAGCCTCTCAGCACACGGTTCAGTGGTTGGAAGAGTGTTGGGACTTAATGACTCAAGTTTTATGTAAGCGCTTCTTGAATGGAAAACAGCAAAAGCCCTTCAGGAGGCATTTAATTAAAGCCATTGCCTCCTTCCCTCTCCTATCTATGCATGAGGGGAAAACATGACATCACACAGGCGGAAAAGCATAGAATGAGTAAGGGCAAATGAACGGAAATGGTCTATAGGCGTAACTGAGTGCTGGTGGGGGTCAATTGACCTATTTGACCCCTGGAAACACAAGGTCAGAATGGGGCTGCCTCCTGCTTGACCTTTAAGCCCTAAACTGTCAGTTAAGACGTCTTTGCCAGAAGAGAGAGAGGGCCATGAGAGAGGTCCAGAGATTGTATTGTTCACCTTCTACCATGACATTGCCTCTTTCTTTCATACTAAACACACTTGGGACCAACACAATTAGACCTACAGAAGACTCTTCATTTGGCTCCTAGTCTTATCACGCTAAAAAGTGTAACTAGATTTTGGCATTTCCTGAAGCAAATGTGAGTAGTGCTAAACTCACCTCTATTAGTATTATGGGTATAATAGGTGGTTGTATGTGGTTGCCATGACATTTCTATGCAGTTATTAAGGTGTCGTGAGTGGCTGAGTGTTGCTATGCAGTCGCTATGGTGTTCTGGGTGGTCAAAAGTGACCCCTGTTTATATGTCTCTGGTCCCTTCTTTAATTTAAGTCTATGGGATGCTTTTCACCCATTATCAAATGCCAGGTTAAGAAACGTAAGCGTTTGCATGTTTCTCATCAACAAGCTGTATCATTGTGCCGTTCATGTTTGTAGTGGGATAAGCTTTAGGCTAATGCTTGGGGTCAAGGTTTAACCGTATGCATGGCCGGTAATAATAATGGAGCTTTCCTTAGCAACTGTTATAGAGAGATGGCCTTTCTGAGCAGGCACTTTTATTTTCTTGCTTAGACACTGAATGCATCACACAGTTAGTTAGTCTCACTGGGGTTCTGGGGGAATTTAATTGGTTTATTGAATAGGTCTAGATATGCTTCATGATGCATATCCTTATAGGAGACCCCATTCTGTGAACCTTTAAAACCTTCCCTGTAATTGTTGCTACCGTATGACACGGGCAGTCAAACATTTTGCCTTCTTTGTCACGAGAACACAAGAATCAGTCCTGAAGAACTCTGAACCATCTGCCCGAGTGACTAAACCTCTGTACCTGCTGTGCTGTTGTGTGGGTGTGTTTGTCAAAGAAAACAGCCAACCATTTACCAGTGTTTACACACACTTGCCCCGCCCTTCAGTGTTCTCATTTCCCACCACTCTGTCTCTTTCAACAGTCCTGCTGTCATCTTTAACTTTCTCTCGTTTCCATAATACCCTCTTCAAAGTTATTCCCTTCTCTGGTGTCTCTACAATGTCAGATGGGCACTGAAAACCCAGATCCGCTGCATTTCAACACCGTTTCATATCCCCTCACCTACCGTCGGGCCAGTCCATCAACACAGGAGCACGTCTGCTTATGCTGTCCCTCTTGACCTCGTTCCCCTGGACCTCAGCGCCATCGCTGAGCTCGGATCAGCAGTATTCCCCTGGACCTGAAAGCATTCGCTTCACACCATGAGGCCAGAAACAGCAGCGCAACCCTCCTGGTCTGCTTTAAACCACAATGGGAACCATGTGCTCACGTTTTGTGAGATTGGAGCCCACCATGGAAGAAGCTGTTTCTAATCCCAGTAAAACAGCATGGCATGATGGCTTGTGCGTCCAGTGAAGACCTGCACGATGCCTTTGTTTTTATCATCTATGTGAAGAAAGTCGGTTCTGGACATGTTATTATGTAACCACATCATGTCCCATTCTGAAGTATGACCAAATAATGACTCTAATCTTGGATCAAAATATATATTCCCTGTACAATATGATCTTTCAAGTCAAGTCAAGGCACCTTTGAACACAGAACAGCAGCTTTACAGAGATAACAGGAAAATAATACAACAAAGTTTGTTTCCAGAAGAAAATAGTGTCACACTCCAGCTTAAGTAAGTTCAGTGATGGTTCATTTTTGTTGAAAAAAAGTTGTCAATTTAGTTATAAATATATATATAGCCGCTCTATCGTCCAGCTCAATTCAGTTATCATATAATGGTGTCAAACAGGCAGATCAATAATATTGTTGAATATTATGAATATCCCCAACTAAGCAAGCCAAAAGCAACCTTACAGTTTAATGTCAGCATCTTCTATAAGAAGGAATAGTTCTCCCAACAATGAAAATTCTGTTGTTTTCTTGGTTTTGTGTTTCCAAACTCTTTTTTTGTTTTCTGTTCTGTTTTCTTTTCAGAAGGAGAAACTCAGCTGAATGTTCAAGCTGCTCAAGGTTCAAGGACAAACAATATAAAGTGTCATAAAAGCCATCCATATGAATCTGAATTCTTCATATTGAAATCTTCAGAAGACTGACTCAAATATTATTCAGTCAAATTCATTAGTCCTTAGGTTAAATTTAAAAATCTATGAATATATGCGAATAATCGAGACATCACAGACCCCCAAACCTCATTGGGACAATATGCAGTGGAATGTGTTGAGTGGAGTGAACGAGATTTGAGAGTGTGGCAAAGGTTCAGCTAACCCTGTAACGGCTGGATATTGATGGTTGATGATAATGAAAGCACTGACTTTTGGGAAAACTGTTGACCTGTTAATATTCCTCCATGTCTGATAGGGGATCATGTCTCTCTGTTGAACTTGGCATCTCTCTCTTGTCTTCTCCTGTAGTCTGTCAGTCTGAAAGATTGCTCTCCTGCTTCTATGTTGTTTAATGGTTGTGTTTTAGCATACAGTCATCTGAAAACGATAGAAGCATGTAAGAGATCACCAGCGGGGTGTACGACATCCAGCCAACAGGAAACACACTCCAGATGAGGAGTCTGTACTGGCTTAGTGTTTTTTGTGGACCAGAACAAACTGTGTGGCCAAAGTAGTAGTATAACTCAGAAAATAAAATTGTAAAAATGTTTTGTTACTGGTTACAACATTATAAGACCACAGACAGGTCCTGTGTGGATCGTCATTTTATCCCTTAAAACTCATCTTTGATCACCAAAATGACAAATAAAAAAATAAAAATCTTCGAATGTAAAAAATATCTTGAATGTAACTCGACACCCTTGCCTCATTTAGTATGCGCGGTTCTATGAATATGCAAATGAGCCCCGCCTCCACTCACTCACTCAGCTCAGAGATCCACTGGTTGACGATCACACGTTGATCTGATTGGTTACAAGGTAGTTTGTGACGTCAGAAACACCAGCGATTTCAAAGCGTGTTTTCGAGACTGTCTTTGGTTCACTGCAGTTTTAAGGAGGAAATACTCAGCAATGCTGTCGACTTATGAATTTACACATGGTTTGTGCAACAGAAAAAACAAAAAAACACCATATAGACACATAAACAACATTTTTTCACCACAGGGGGACTTAAACAACGTTTTGTCATTTTCTGAAGGTTTGTTGAGTTTTGTTAGTGTTATAATGCATTTTATATAGCTGTGGTCCTGGATGCTGATTGGTCAATACAGTACTCCAGTATTTTGCCAACTGTGATTTAGTAAATGTACATTTCTGACTTAGACAGTTACGTCTGATATCAAATTACTCTAAACTGTAATGTGCATTTTCTGTAATTTGAAATGATGTGTATTGTGAAAAGCGCTATACAAATAAGTGTGAATTGAATTTAACTGAATCCCACCCGTGGAAGCCAACTGTTAATCTTAGTTTCCATGTCAGAGAGCACCAGGATAACATTTATAATCAGTTTGTTTCATTAAATAAAGTTTGTGTCCTTCACACAATATGTAATCGTTACAATGCAATAGCCATTTCATAGTGCCAAAGGCTAAAATGGCCTTTAGCAGTGACTATATTCACAAACTCAGTCCCAGGGTTTGAGGTGTGGTGGCGTGAGCTGGTGACGACAGGGCTTCTCCGCTTCTTTCACCTGAGGTTGGGAACAGATAGAGGTGAACCGGCTCTCTGTCATTAACAGGGCTCTTATCATGGAGGCCGAGCTCTCGCTGTCACCCGCTGAGGGCCACACTGCACCTGTGACCGACCCATGACCCTACGACCTTACTGTCACACGGCCTCTGATGTTGGCCCAACCCTGGGCACTGCTCGGATGAACACTGCGCATTACCTGACCTGAAACCACTCTTGAGGTCATTGCTCACTGAATCCGCAATTCTCGTCCGAAATCTTCACACGTTAAAACATAAATATGACCGTCACGTTTACACACTGCTTACGAAACGTCATAAAAAAATCGGATTGGGTTTGATTTTCTGCGTTTTTCGCATCCGTAGCAAGCGAACAAGCCAATTGGTGTCTTCTTTTTAATATGTGGATCCAGGATCGCCAGCAAAGCATCGAACTGAGCCTCTGACACCCTGAAGTAAACGCTGAATCTCTCGGGATAATCCCACAGCGAACTCTCCTTCCTCTCTACAGTCTCAGGGCTGGATGATGGACCCAGTGTTCCCTCTTTCTTTCCCTCTTCTTAAGAAGAGAGAGGACAACACAATCATCCTCACTGCTTGAAGACTCCCTTTTGTATTTTTTTTTTTTTTTTTTTGCAATAATTAATACGCATTGGACTCGAGGTTTCTGTGCGTGACGTATTTTTAGTATGGTGAATATGAAGAAAAGGCACACGAACATTTCTCAGTGTGCAAGGGCCTTTAATCAGCAGTAGTACTCTTACTGTCGGCATTAGTTGTGTGCACTACTTTGTTTTTTAACTCTTAAAGTCGACATGAAATCAAAATTGACCCTATTTACTTTGTTAGCGCATATTACTAGTCTTGTGGTGAACAATTAATCCATGCAAGTTAATGCTCCTCTGACTAGCAACTTTGAGTTGTTCTTAGATTAGCATGTAGATTGTAATTGGTTTGGATCCGACTGATGTTATCGTGTTCAGCCACAGGCTCTTCATTGGTTGTTAATCAGAGAGTGTAACGAAGTCTCCTGTAGGTCTGTCGTGTGGTTCCCAGTGCCTGTGTGTGATTAGCATGTCCAGTCTAACCGGCACGCAGGACAGAAGATGATTTATAACATCATCATCCTCCAAAGATCGCATCCTCGCTTAATTATTCACCACAGCACGCGCTGAACTCGTGAGTGAAAGATCAGTCATTCTGTGTATATCATGACCACCACGTGTATATTATGTTGCGTCTAATGGGAATTTGAGTCGCTCACCACACACACTTCTGTAGCGTCTCACAAAACTGTGCTGAGGACCGACCGATGCAACAGGCATCACGACGAAATCAAAACCCTTGGTATTCTCCTCGACCGCTCTGGGACAAAACCCCACATCTGATCATCTCATCCTGTTTACTCGTGAGATCTGGATAATCTTACGGCTGAATCTCAGAGCTAAAGCTGCTGTTAGATCAGGCCTCTAGCTCTCTGTGCATGCTAGCGGCACTCGCTAATGCTAAAGCCAGCGCGAACACTGACAGGCTGCTAGGCCTGGGTGTATTCAGACATGATATACTAATATAGATATATTGATATAAGTTTGATTATTTTATTTCTTCATATTTTTATTTGTAATTTCTTATGTTTTCAATGTAAATATATATTATATTATCCATTTTACATTTTTAAAAATACATTTTGCATTCAACCAAAATGTATTTTACGTCTGGAAATGTATTTTCCCTTTTCTGGAGGTACATTTTCTGATATAGCATGGGTTAGCATGGATTAGCATTAGCATGGGTTAGCATGGCTTAGCATTAGCATGGGTTAGCATGGCTTAGCATTAGCATGGGTTAGCATGGCAGGGAAGCTGTTTTATTTATATATTTAGAAGTATTTTTTTAACTCATGTTATTTTCATTGTACAGCAGTTGAGTGTGAGTTGTATTTGACTGTATGAGTGTGTGTGTGTGTGTGTGTAATGAAAAGAGTTTTCCTACCTTATGCTGAATTCCTTATTCGACTACACTAATATTGTAGATGTATTAATGTGCAGCATTTCTAGAGGAGCTGTTTTCTTCACGATCTCTCTGAACTGTGTTTTCTTCACGATCTCTCTGAACTGTGACGTACAGGAATGTGTGTGTGAAAGAGAGAGAGAGAGACTGGTGTCAAAACTATTCGTAGGTCACAACAGGAACATTGATACGGTTCCCTTCAGGAAGTGTTTAATCACAGCACCTCAGAGTAATAGCACAGTAGAGTCGTGGCACTGTCGGCCGTACGGTTGCTTGTGGAGAGTGTGATATAGCGCTCGCTCTACAGATGTGTGGGAAACTGAACACGAGCTGTTGTGCAATCGCTAACACTGCTCTTGAGTCAGTTAAACGGGAACCGCACGTGTCCAGACTAGCTCTTCAATATAGTGTGTATGCAATAGAGTTAAATGTGCCACCAAACAAAGAACTGAGATTGTTTTATTACGGGTTGAACCAGGTGAATCTGATATGCAAAACGTTTTTATTATTTAGTTGTGAACACCTGATGTCCTGAAAGCACTTCCTCTTGTTGTAAGTGTGAAGCCTGACCCGTGTGTGTGTGTGTGTGTGTGATCACAGTATTAGTTATAAGACTGAAGATGAGTGTGTGTCAGCACTGCTGAGGGTCTCGCTGTGGAGAGTGTGTGTGTGAGAGTGTGTGTCTCGCTGTGGAGAGTGTGTGTGTGAGAGAGTGTGTCTCGCTGTGGAGAGTGTGTGTGTGAGAAGTGTGTGTCTCGCTGTGGAGAGTGTGTGTGATCACAGTATTAGTTATAAGACTGAAGATGAGTGTGTGTCAGCACTGCTGAGGGTCTCGCTGTGGAGAGTGTGTGTGTGAGAGTGTGTGTGTCTCGCTGTGGAGAGTGTGTGTGATCACAGTATTAGTTATAAGACTGAAGATGAGTGTGTGTTAGCACTGCTGAGGGTCTCGCTGTGGAGAGTGTGTGTGTGAGAGAGAGTGTGTGTCTCGCTGTGGAGAGTGTGTGTGTGAGAAGTGTGTGTCTCGCTGTGGAGAGTGTGTGTGTGAGAGTGTGTGTCTCGCTGTGGAGAGTGTGTGTCAGCACTGCTGAGGGTCTCGCTGTGGAGAGTGTGTGTGTGAGAAGTGTGTGTCTCGCTGTGGAGAGTGTGTGTGTGAGAGTGTGTGTCTCGCTGTGGAGAGTGTGTGTGTGAGAGTGTGTGTCTCGCTGTGGAGAGTGTGTGTGTGAGAGTGTGTGTCTCACTGTGGAGAGTGTGTGTGATCACAGTAATAGTTATAAGACTGAAGATGAGTGTGTGTCAGCACTGCTGAGGGTCTCGCTGTGGAGAGAGTGTGTGTGTGAGAGAGTGTGTGTCTCGCTGTGGAGAGTGTGTGTGATCACAGTATTAGTTATAAGACTGAAGATGAGTGTGTGTCAGCACTGCTGAGGGTCTCGCTGTGGAGAGTGTGTGTGTGAGAGTGTGTGTGTGTGACTCGGGGCAGACTGCCAGCAGACAGACGGATGAGCTGATGGAGTGATAAGCTCTGGCCCCAGGCGCACACACACACACACACACAGGCAGGTTTGAGCTTCAGGCACGAGGCCCAGACAGGTAGAGGTGGAACGTGACTCCTCACACACACTCACACACACCAGAACCCGACCCGCCACCCGCTCCTCTCACCGTCTCCACAGAGACTCCAGCACTGAGGAACAACACTGATGTCATGCTGGGGGTGTGTGTGTGTGTGTGTTACCGCAAACATGAGTGAAGTCATGACGGTGACGACATCGGGAACGAGGAGCTTCACGACACACCAGCATCAGGGGTCATCAGGGGTCATCAGGGGTCATCAGGGGTCACAGGTCAAGCACTGATGCTGATTACACCGTCATGTTCTGCACACCTCTCCTTCAGATCACTAGCAGAACCGTCTTCACACACTCGTGTAATCAGCACACGTCTCCTGTCCATCTTCTCTCCTCAATAACAGAGACTTGTGGACACACACATGCATCTCTGAGCTCTAATTCTGATCAGATCATTATTATTGGTTTATGTCTTAATCTTACATAAAATATATAATGACTAGCACTTTATCTGAAATTACTTTTATTTTCCTCTGACATCATCTTATTTTTAACCCCTTCAACCACCAGCCCATATTGATCAAACCTTGAAAAAAAGTTTATATTGTTTGAACTCAATATTGCCTTTGATGCAGTTCTGTCTGTTGTGTTATTGTGGAGGTGTTTTATTAATATCTGAGACTCTCAAGCTGACCTGAACATGTTTTCTGTCTGTTTCCACAGTATATCTGCAGACCGGTGGACGAGTGTGACGGGAACACCGGGGATTCGGGGATTCGGGGATTCGGGGACTGGACAGATATATTTGGAGGATTTATAATGTGGATTTAAGACATGTTTCACCCTGCTCTGGACTGTATCATGGGTCAGGACACTGCTCCAGTGATGCTAACAGTATAATCACTGCTGACCATATCTCTCATATATACCCTACTGTTAAGGTCAGTGAGAATGGTTTATTTTGGTTTTGGGGGGAAAGAAATAAAAGAAATCAATACTTGTATTCATCAAGGATGAGTTAAACTGATCAAAAGTGACAGTAAAGACATTTATAATGTTACAGAAGATTCTGTTTTAAATAAATGCTGTTCTTTTGAACTTTATATTCATCAAAGAATCCTGAAAACAATTGAACACAACTGTTTTCAGCACTGATAATAATATTAATGAATGTTTGAGCATCAGATCCTCATATTAGAGTGATTTCTGAAGGATCATGTGACACTGAAGACTGGAGTAATGATGCTGAACATTCAGCTTTGATCACAGGAATAAATTACACTTTTAAAATAAATTGCAATAATATTACTAATTTTGTTTGTTTGTTTGTTTGTTTGTATTTTTAATCAAATAAATGCAGCCTTGGTGAGCAGAAGAGACTTCTTTTAAAAACATTAAAAATCTTCCCGATCCAAAACTTTAGACTGGTAGTGTGTATATAATATCTACCCAGAATCCACCTGGAGATGAGAGAGAGAGAGCGTGACAGAGATAATGCAGTGGACGAGGATTGTTAGAAGAAGATGATTGATAAGGGTCAGGACAGCTTCTCTCTACAAGAAGGTCATGGGTCCCCATACACAAAAGAAATATATTTGAAATATATTTCCAGAGTATATTTTGGAATATATGCAAATATTTGAAATTGGCCTAATAAATATATTTCACACTTAACATCATATATTTTTTGTTATATTTCAGAATATATTTCAATGTATTTTTTTTCTGTATGGGTCCCCAAAAGTGTCAAAAATATATGTGGCATATATTCCAAAATACATTGAAATATATTCTGAAATATAACAAAAATATATGATGTTAAGTTTGAAATATATTTATTGGGCCGATTTCAAATATTTGCATATATTCCAAAATATATTCTGAAAATATATTTCAAATATATTTCTTTTGTGTATGGGTCATGACCACAGAGAGTCCGGACCTCGGTTTAATGTCTCCAAAGGACGGTGTATTCTTATTGACTATCCCTGAACTATTTTAAACATGCAAATTGTTGTTAGTGCATTTAATTAGCATTCCAAGAGTTTGGTCTCATCTCATAAAATAAAATCATTTACAGTGGTTCAACTGACAAGATTTTGATGCACATACGATTGTGTGGGAATTTAATTTTTGAGATGTAAAGTGTGCACAACAACACCGACAACACAAGGCTAGGTGTGTGTGACACAAAGGGTTAGTCTTGACTTCATGTGCAAAGGCCAAGAGCTTCTGTGTGTAGTGTGAGCTGGGCCTGAACGTGTCCTCAGGCTTCGCTGGAACGAGGTAAATATCACTCTCTCAGTTCTCAGAACCAGCGCCTGTCAACTACTGTGAGTTGCATGACTCAGAATTTCTGATTAATGGCATGTTTGCGTAGATGCATCAAAACCAGAAACAAATGGAAGAGCCGATGGCGTCACAGAATCAAATAAGACATTTAAAGCTGCGTCCAGCGGCTGACAGGTGACGGCGGTGCGCGTATGAATGTGGACGCGCGTTTGTTTAGAGAACGGCTCACACTCGGCACTCTGACCTTTGAATCGTGCCCGCTGTAGATGGCAGAGAGAAGCCTGTCTCCTCTCCTCACCCACAGCCCAACTCCCTTCAGTGGAAAAGATTACGTCCGTGGCATAACATGTGGTTGCACTTAAGCGTGCAGAAGGAGCAGGACTTGGGAAACGGAGGCTGGTAGGGACGTGATGTTAGAGGCCTGATTCTGGGCCGGCTCCAGGGCTGTTTGTGGCACGCTGTGGACTCTTGTAAAGCGCACTGCTAGGTGTGTGAGGTGGAGATCTGCCCTGCCAGCCTCACAGTGCCAGGGAAACGAGAACAGGGTCAGAACAGTCTGTTCAATGCAACAGATAGTGGAGAACAACAGGACAGAATCAGACATGCTAACAGCAGAACATACGACAATGCTTCACTCATTAATGATGCTTGGTGGAGTGTAGATTTGGTCATTTTAGGTTTCAAAAGGGTGCTCATGTGCACTTCTTTGGGGTCACTATGATCCCTCGATGCGCACTTCTGCCAACCCCTATATTCAACGGCACCGTGAGGTAGAGCCACGGCCGCAGGACAAGTTTTGGATTGCTGATATGTGCATGCGGAGCGGGAGAGAAAAGTGAGCCGTGGGCTCCTGCACAATAGAATTATCTAATAATAGCAGCACGCAGAAGTCTGTAACTGGAGATCTGAAGCGCCGTGTGCGTGGAAATTGGGGAAAATAGCCTATAGTAACCGGACCGGGACTGGAGAATCAGCGTAGACCTCTTCCTACGGGCTTTTGCGGGCGGGAGCGGGAGAAAATCAAACTTATTTTTGGCGGAAGTGGTACATAATCTTATGGGATTGAAGAATCCCTCCCACGCAGAACTCGACTGTGAGGGCTTTGGGTGCTATTAGGGACAGGGCCGTAAAACCTGTTTCAAGGTTTAAATAAACAACCAGAACGCATTACAAGTTTCTGTTTTCTGTTGGCGGACCCTAAGTTAATAACTAATGATCTTAGCAACGGAAGTGAATCAATCAATAGCTGGATAATAACTTTATTCTTGATTTCCTATTATCACTGTAAAGCTGCTTTGAAACAATCTATATTGTTAAAAGCGCTATATAAATGAGGGTGACTTGACTTGAAAACATGCTGGCGACCATCCAACAACCAAACACAACCCCCTAGAATCAGGGTGGCCAGTTTTGCAAAGATAAGCACCGTTCACATTTTTATCAGACTAGCTAGTACTAGTACAACACATACCTAGTTATTAATAAACAGTGAATAATCAACGCCCCTGTCAGCGTTCAAGACAGAGGTGCAGTCTTCATCAAGGGATTAGCAGTAGTGCAGATGATTTGGTATTGGTTATGAGATTCTCAAATAGGGTGTTATTTGAGGGGACAGCCATTTGTAGTGGTGTCCGAAAACACAGTGGACGTTACTGAGTGCACTCATTCAATCCCACAATGCACTGCAATAATGAGTGGACAACTGATGTACGCTCAATCGCTCACTCCTTTTCATTCATTCCTTTAAGTGAACAGTTTAAGTGAACGACTAACGTAGGGAATAGTGAACGAGTGTTTAGGGGGTGATTTCGGATTCAGTCTCTGTCTTAGTAAAGGCATTGGTGCAGTTTTCCCAGAGCACGAGATCATAGGCAGCACTGATTTAAGTAAGGGGAACGACTTCTTGTGATATCTTTCCAGTGCTTTTCTGATTGTTTGTTTGTTCGTTAGCTTTGAACTCTCAACAAAGACATGAAATATCCACCAAAAAGGCAAAAAGGAAAGATTTGCAACTCCTCATCGCTGCTAAAACTGTCTCTTCAGTCCGGATTTATCTCTGGCCGGCTCCATAGCGGTAGAACAGGAGCAGCCAAAAACTCTCTCAGGATCCGCTGGGAGCAGCCGGCCTGTGCTCTCTCTCTCTCTCTCTCTCTCCGCAGCGATCCTATCGGACATGGCAGCGTCCCAGCGCTCACTGCCGCATGTTGACAGTGCCATTACAGCAGATCAGCCGGGATGCCGAGGCTCACTGAAGGGATTTGTTGCCACTGAGAATGTAAGCTGGATTTATGAATCATTTTTCCACTGATGTGAAATCACCAGTAGAAGTGGAGGAAGCCAGCTGATCCAAGCCAACGGCTCTCAACTAACTCTCTCTTCAGACCTTCGTTTGAGACTTTAGCTGTGAAGTAGCGCTGGAAAGGCTGAAATTCGAGGACAGATTTATGGAGATTTGAGGAAGAGGCCTTTCTCTCGTCTCCAGTGTGGAAACGCTGAAGCATCCCATCAGTTAACGGCTGTCGAGATCCTCAGTGAGACGGGCAGTGTGAACCAACACCCGTGACGCAAACCTCACGACAAAACCCTGAGACACGACACGACACACACATGAACTGACGCCTTTATTCATCCGAGCTTCAGGTTTGGTGGCAGAATGAACAGATCCAACGAGTCTCAGCAGCGAGTGTGAAAAACCCTCTCATTACGCATGGCCTCCGGCTGCAGGGAGGACAGGTAGGAGCTCGCTAGAAGAAAACCAGCACAGTGCCACCAAGTCCAAACGCATCTCTGCGGATATAAGGAATATAAAGAAGCCCAGATCTCAGATATTCTGGAAACAGCTTCAACTCATCCTGAATTAGACACTGCAGTCTTCAGGCACACATTACAGGAAATGAGTCGAGCTGCCTCAAACCATCTGACAAACTTTGGCAATAACGTGCCGTGCATTTACGCTTTCCATTTCTAGGCGCAAAAATGGAAGTCTGCTACAATTTCACCTTAAATAAGAAACATATTAGGGCTCTAATGAAGTTTGCAGAGATGGAATAGAAAATGCAGCGCAGCTCTGAGAACATAGGCCAGTTTCACACCACATGCAAAAATCAGTGTGTAAAATATAGCGAGCTACTCAAATACTGATTAAAAGGCATCGTTAGAGCTTGATGCAATTAGACAAACACATAGTGTAGTAAATCTGGCTGATTTAAGCAGTTCATAGTTGTGGGCTTTCAGTTTCCACTGCATTTAGATGTAAATGTCATCTCCCTTCTCATATAAATAAGATTTGTTGATGATAAAGTTTGCAATAATTCTCAGTGGCCAAAACGTTTTCTAATTTATATCAGTTATTAATTCAAAGAAATACTTCATAACTCACTATAGCGATATGCTTAAATCAGAGAAGTTCTTCCTTTACGTTTTTTGTCGTGTAAACAGCCCCTTACTTCCTATCGAGAACTCCAGGGAGTTTTGCAGTCATGCTGCCATTTGGTTTATGTGTGCATCTAAGATGTGCACCAGCAGACGGGATTGTCCCTGCAAAAAATACCCCATCAGGCTTTGCTCGACTGCGTGAATACCCTGAACTGATGCCTTGACTGCACAGGTATGAAACTCAAGATAGCATGAACATGTTTATCTCATTCAGAAGCTGATGTGGTGACATTCCACATAAACGTGTCCTCTGTTTGAACCGCGATCTTCACATCAGAGCGAGGGGAAAACAGCCCTCATGGCACCAGGACAATTCAACACATCCACAGACAAGAGACTATTTGTCTGAGACTGAAACATGACACTTCATATGTAGAGAGAATGTCTTGCTGTCTGTCTGTCCGTCAGTCGGTCTTGCTTTTTTCCTTTTCTTGAAAAGATTTACAAACACAGGCTCCTTCATGTCTGAGAGGTGTTATAAATGCTACGAGTTGATTGACAGCTACAGTTTGAAGTAAGTGTACAGTACGAGATAATTTGCTTCCTTCCTTCGTGCTCATCAGTAGCCGCATTTCTTCATCCAGAGAGTAAGAGCTAGTCTGCTAGGACAAAGCAGAGCACCTCAGCTTCATGGAAAGACTGTATCATATCTCTCAAGTGCCAATGAAATCAATATCTCCTCTTCTAACAAAAATCAAAAACGATTGGTGGTTGTGTTTCCAGGACAGATCTCCGTCCACACTACACACACGCAATGATCCAGAAGACACAATCAGGTAGCGAATGTGGGCAGCCACGCATTCGTTTTCAAAAGTCTCCGTTTTGGTCCGTCTACACCGAAATGCAACTAAGACGGGGTCCGCAAGAAGTCTCAGTCTTTGAGGGTGGAAAACTCTGGAGTATTGTGGACGTCAGGTGTAGCCTTAGTGAAAGTTATGTGTTTTAAAAAGAAAACACCCTGGTGTAAAAGAGCCTAAGTCTAAGGGATTTTCCAGTCTTTAAGTTTGACTGCTTACAAAAGTAATTGTACACCTCTCCACAATAAGACACATGATTTGAGGTGCAATTCATGTCTGTTGCACAAACGGTGGTTATGTAATGAAATGTAGTACTAAGGGTTATTGCTTTGAGCAATCGCCACCAGTTCTGAAGCCCAAAGTATACTTTGGTTTTTACGCGAGAGTCCGGGTGATTTTTGTAACCGCGCATACACACAAGATCGCACATGCGTATTGAATTTGATTTGCACTAATCAGTCGTTCCACAAGGTGGCAACACTGGCCCGGGTCGTTGTTTCAACTACAGAGACAGAACAACAACAAAACATCGGACACTGAGGGGGGTTGGGGTTCGGTTCTGATTCGGGAGTATAGATAAAAGCCCGCCCGCACTTACAATTGCTTGGTTGGGTCCTTACATGCGCTTCGTGAGGCACACTAGCACACACACGCAAGGTCTCTCGCTCCCTCTCTCTACACGTTCTTCCCCCGGTAGACGTAGAATCCACGGCTAGATCAATGAGAAGCCCTATTACAACGACCATCATTTGAAGTGTCACACAGTTCTGAAATTATCGTACATTATAGGATTTTTTCCATTATTGATCGTACAGAGGTCAAAATTATCGTACAAATACGATAATTATCGTACATCTGGCAACACTGATTAGCATACACGTTAAACAAAAGTATACTTTGGGCTGAAATATGGGAAATAAATAATAATAGTGAAGCTAGTGAAAAATGTGTTGTTTATCAATAATCAAATTGCTTGGAAGCTGGATTGGAAACTAAGAGTGTGTCATGAGTGTGATCTGCATTAAATTCCCCGTACAGGAGAGACACCCAGACACAGGTGAATAATGATGTACGGTCATTACTCTGTATAGATCCCATATGTGAGTCGCTTCCCATGCTGACATTGAGGTGTTGTACGCTGGTGGTGTCAGTACATCTGTGCCATTACCCAGCATGCAGTGCACAGAGGTCAGCAAAGGCCACATGAGAGCCCCAGTGCTGGAATCTTTTGAGATGCTTTAAGAAAACAGTCAAACTACGACTGGATGTGTAGATACTTAGCTAAGCTCAGAGTCCACGGTGTGTTTGCCATCGATGGCACAGGCACATCACAGAACTCCTGCAAGGCTGGTGTTACGCTTGGGCCACGACTGGGTTGTGTCTTTAGCAGGTTCTTCACTCCCTTCATCTCAGAAGCAGACAGTGGCAAAAAAAAGGTTCTTGAAAAACCGACTCGCCGAACTATGCCGATAACGACGGATGAACAATGCTTTCGGGAAACAGCAGCAACACGTGTAATCGCTCGTGGATTCATCAGCATCTGTCAAAACTGTCTCGCTTTGGAAACTTTGATTCTGAAACCCAGAGCTAATTGAGTCAAACCTCATCAGAAATACCTGGTGTAACATTACCCACAGAAAGAGAGTGAGATCTTTCTGTTTGCACTCTTTAAAACTTCACACAAAGGGAATTGCACAATGTTCTTTGCCAACCGGTTGAACAGTCAATAAAGGATTAGTGGAGCGAAGACATGAAACCAAACAGGCTTATTCAAGGTTTTTAATCCATTCAGTCATCGTTCGATGAGATTCTGCGCTATTGTAATCGAGTAAAGATCAAATGAACGAATGCACAACTGGTTTGGACAGAGGTGGCTTCAGGTACACGCTGAGCTACAGTGGGATTATCTGCAGCTCGTACCAGATGCCGTCATGATGAATCAAAGTTGAAATCCACTGTGTCCTCAATGGATGTCGTCTGGAAACATGTTTTCCAGTGTCACAAACTCGTGTGCCGGTGAACAGGGGACTATAACACACACACACACACACACACACACACACACACACACGGGGTGTGTACGTGCTCGAGCTGAAGTAGCACGGGGATGGGGCTGAGGAGAGGACATCGAGACCTCACAAGGGGATGTTTGCACAGTAAGTGCACTAGCGTAACACAGCACTTCACGCATCAGGGTTTAAAAGAAAAAAGGTACACAAGATTTGGGGCAAGTCTCCTTTATGCATATGAAAGAAACATAACAAAGGAAAACCTCAAGTTCTCTCTCTTATATGTTACTGTTTGTCAGAATGTCTCAAACTGTGCCGAGATCCCAAAGTCTGCAGTCAGATACCTCAATACTCATATGAGCTGTGATATCCACATTAGCCTTCTAGCTCTTTCCGCATGTGAACCTGTCTTTAAGAGAAGCATCTGAATGATGAATGATGTGTCCAGCATGGGATGCTGCATGCTGGTCCACCAGCCTGGATGAATGATGCTGGTTAATCCTGGATTTTCCAGCAGGGATAGATGGATGTGTGCGGACTGCAGAACTCCATTAGTTCTCCTGTGAAAGAGCATTACCGTTGTCCTCTGGGAAGACATGCAGATCAACCAGATGGAGCTGGATAATATTCTGAATGTCCAGATCCAATCTGACCTCTGACCTGTAATGCTCCTGGATCATAATCATACACTGTTCGCTCGTTGGCCAGAGGAGAACTGGGTTCTCCCAAGGGTTTTTCTCCATTCTGTCACTGATGGAGTTTTGGTTCCTTCACTGTTGCCTTTGTAGGCTTTTGGCTTGCTTAGTTGGGGACATTTAATATTCAACAATATTATAATCTGCTGCATTGACACCATTATATGAGAACTGAACTGAGCTGGACGATGACATCACTGTTTACTCCAGAGCGGCTGTATATATAAATAAATGAACTAAATTAAAGGGATAGTTCACTTTGAAATTAAATTTTGGTATGTTTTAGCTTACCTCAAAGGCATCCGAGATGTAGGTGTCTTTTTTTCCGCAGTAGTTTCAATTTTGATATTTTTAGGTCAAACCGTTCTTGTCTGTCAGTCATATAATGCAGGTCTGTGGTCACTGTCTCAAAGAGCATGCACAAAGTCCAAATTAAACAATTCCCCATCGTCCAAATTAAACAATTCCCCATCGTAAGTACACATTGATGGCCTAAGACACGAAACGAGCGGTTTGTGTGAGAAAACGAACAGTATTTATATGGTTTTTACCTCTTATAACACAGCCACGTCCAAGTGATCTGAGGGCGCGGGCGCTTCCTGGTGTGTGACGTGTGCGCAGACTGGTGCATAGATATATATACTAGATGTCGCATTAAAGACATTCGTTCCAATGAACTGCCGTAGCCAAGGCGACATCTAGTGTATATATCTATTCACCAGTCTGCGCACACGTCACACACCAGGAAGCGCCCGCGCCCTCAGATCACTTGGACGTGGCTGTGTTATAAGAGGTAAAAACCATATAAATACTGTTCGTTTTCTCACACAAACCGCTCGTTTCGTGTCTTAGGCCATCAATGTGTACTTACGATGGGGAATTGTTTAATTTGGACGATGGGGAATTGTTTTAATTTGGACTCTGTGCATGCTCTTTGAGGTGGTGACCATAGACCTGCATTATAGGACTGACAGACAAGAACGGTTTGACCTAAAAATATCAAAATTGAAACTACTGCGGAAAAAAAGACCCCTACATCTCGGATGCCCTTGAGGTAAGCTAAAACATACCAAAATTTAATTTCAAAGTGAACTATCCCTTTAAGAACGTTCTTACAACAAAAATGAACCATCACTGAACTTACTTAAAGGTGCTCTAAGTCATGTCACGCGTTTTTTAGGCCAAAACATTTTTTGTCACATACCGCAAACATCTCCTCACTATCTGCTAGCTGCCTGTCCCCTGAACACACTGTAAAAAAACGCGGTCTCTGTAGACACCACAGGCTCCACAAACTGCAACAAAAACAAACTGAGCAACAAACAGAGCGACCCGCAGCATGAAACATAACAAACTGTTCCAGCCAATAACCGACAAGAATGATGTAGGGGTGGGGTTCGGGGGTTAGTGCGCGGATGAGGAGGAGGGAGGGTCTAGCTAGCCTCCGTTTTGTTTGACAATAATTCGAATGTCAACAAGAAGAAACGTCTCCCGGGATCGCTTAGACAACCTTTAAGCTGGACTGCGACTTCTAGGCTTCTAGACTTCTTCTAGAAACAAATATTGTTGCATTATTGTCCTGTTATCTCAGTAAAGCTGCTGTGAAACACTCTGTGTTGTAAAGAGCGCTGTATAGATAAAGGAGACTTGACTCGCCAGACGGAGCCCTTTCCCTTTATCAGGCCACCAGCACCACACTGCCTTTAGCACTCCTCCATGACATCACTCTTTCCAAAGCCACTATCACTGTCATTACCCACAACCCTCAGCGGCAGCATGATCATCTAGGTGGGAATAAGGCCTGTGATTATCTGCAAGCAATTTGCTCGCTCACAAGTTTCTACAGCGTTCAGGAAGGCTGTGTACAGACATGCCATCCGCTATCCCACTCGGCAACCCGGAAAACACCAAAAACACACTCGTCAAAGCGGGACGACACCGGCAATCCCGCGCACCGACGCTCAGCTAATGCCACAGTTATTGTGTGATATCACTGTAACGCAGGTCTGCTGATCTCCAGATATAAGCGCTCAGTCATGAGTCATCCTCCAGCAGACAGACTCTTATCAGAAGTCTTACAGAGCCATCAGACTGGGGTTTATCTAGACCCCGGCCCGGTGCCGGCCTATCGCTGCAGCTCCTGTGCTCTTACTGAACCAGTCACCAGCTCGTGTACCTGCCGTTGCCTCACAGGAGCAGAGTCTTGTCTGCACAGGTGAATGAGATCATGACAGCAGCTCAGCCGAGGAAACATGATGATTGCAGCTGGAGGCCTTCGCTGACAAACTCAAGACACACACACACCTATCACACACTTATGTAACTCGCTGGAGACGAGGTGCACCCCACTTTAAAATGAGCTCGGTTTTATTATGAATGTCATTTTGGTGCTCTTTAATACGATAGATAGATCACTGAAGATTGAAGACCAAGCGAACCTCCTCTTTACTGCTAGTTACAGTCCCGAGTATTTATTATTTGCTTTCAGCTTTGTTTTTACTCCACTACTGTAGTCGAGTGTCGTGACATTAGCTCAGCAACATTCGTTCATCCACAGTACACTGTGGCAGTGTCATGCTATAGTAATACATCAATACTTTGATACCAGATGAATACCATATTCACACAACATGGTATGTATTACTGTAGATTAAGGTTTGTCAAAGCATGTCCAATTATCCGTGAAAATTGCAATGGCACTTTTTGGCTCCTTTTGTATCAGTGAGAGATGACGAACTGTATAATTGTCTCGCACACCAGTTTCAATGATAATGAATGTGATGTGGCGATAAGATAAGGGCTGAGGAGGAAACGGTTCGAACATCCACATGAACTGAGTAATGTCGGACGTCTGCGAGTGTTGAGGGGTTGAGTGTGTTTGCAGACAGGGCTGAGATGCGAAAGAATGAAACAAAACATGAAAAACGAGAAACCTCACCTGTGGCACGGCTCTTTACCCTGAAAAAAACATGAAAACTTCCTCTCGTTCCTTAAGCAAACACATTGATCTCGGGCGTAGAGACTTCTGCATAGTTCAAAGGGTGCATGTGTGTGTTTAAGTCTTAGCATGTGTGTGTGCGCATGAGTTGGCATGCTCATAAATTACTGATCAAATGCCAGTGTGTGTGTGTGTGTGTGTGTGTGCATGGGAGAGTGGCTGCATTATAAATCTAATCCCAAAAGAAAATCTGAGTGTGTGTGTGTGTGTGTCATGCTTTAATAAAATAGTAAATATAATTTTTTCTCTTCGATATACCAATATTATGAGCGTTCCCAACGGCCCGCATGACATCAGCTTCACACAGGCTAGGACATCGTAAGCATGCCAAGGTTTCTGTGAGGATTTTTAGGGTTATATGTACAGCTAATTCAACTGGCTCAGTATAAAACAACTGCGGCAAAGTCCACACCATATACAAATAAGATGTGTGTGTGTGTGTGTGTGTGTGTGTGTGTAGGCCGATTATCTCCAGCATTAGCAGTAAGCGGGTGGCATGGCGGGTGGTGGTGGTGTTAGCCTGTGACAGCCTCCAGACCGCAGCACACACACACACACACACACACACACACACACACCACCTGACCGGTTTGGCAGGAGACTTCATCCACGTCAGACCACACAAGAAAACATAGGCTCTGCTACATTAAGCAAGATTGCTTCATGGTCCAAACTAGGGCAGAATCATAGTCTATACAAGGACACACACACACACACACACATGAGAATATGTGAGGGACACAGTTGCACTGGTGCTGGTGGGAGAAACACACACAGATCCGGATCATCTCTCAGTGTTTTGCAGGACTGTCTGCTCCTGACGGAAAACACAATAACATGATTTTAATTGAAATTCATTTAATACATTTTACATTGTTACTTCTCGTGCAGTTTTACTTTTTGTGTATTTTGAAGGACTCGTCATAATAATTTGAACAATTCATTTAATAATTCATAATATTTTGTCCATAAGTGTAACTTTTGTCCACAAAATACAACTTCTGATCAAGTCTAGCAATAATTAATCTAACTATATGTTGTTTTCTTTATTTGTCATAATTACATATCTTTACTTGTAACTGAGTAGTACTTAAATATTTAACAAATTAAATAATTGTATTTGCAAATTGATCATTGTTCCATTTGCGCTGTAGACAAAAGCTGTGTTTATAATTCTGCCCTTACAGCACATTTCATATTTCATTTCATATTTCACATTTCAGTTCATTCCTCACATTTTATTTGGTTTGCACAAATAGAAAGTCTCATCTAAAAAAATTACATAGCATCATCTAAAAATTATTTAATCATTCTCAGATTTGAAATACATGGTGAGACTTCCTTAGTGAAAAAAAAAAAAAAAAAAAAAAAAACTATACCAAAATGTATTTAAAATACATTTACTTTATACTAAGTATAGTACAAATCCATGAACATATTTACTGACATATCACTTGAGACTCACTGATATAAATAGTATAATTAAACTTTATTTGGAGCACTTCTTTATTGCACAATGAAATGTGTTTTAATATCACTGTTAGTAAAGGACAGTATGATGTATAATATCAGTCTTTAAATGCAAGATATTTAAAGTGTACCTTCCACTTCAAATATACTTAAGTATATCATTAGTGGGACCTCAGCACTATTTCTGGATAACTTAAGTATATTAAGCACATTACTTGTTCCAGTTTAGCAGACTTTAAGTATATAAATGTAGTATACCAAAAGAACAATTACAGGTTTTTTATATTAAGTACATACATATGTACATGTATTTATAGTATACTTAGCATCAATACGTTTTAGTATATTTATTATTCACTAGGGTATGCATAATTATAATCCATATAATATAAATATAATAAACACTTATTATTACGGTTTAAGACTGAGGTGGAATAACCCATAGTCCAATTAATACACACAAGCAATATGAAAACCTGGCAGATACTGAAATGTTAGAAGCTCTTCAAGACTCATGTGAAGGCATGTGAAGTCTGACTGCTGCACTTTCCCCATAAAAATGATCATTGCTTGTCCAAAGCGTCATTCTGGTCTGCTAATGATCTGGAGCTCTCTCGAACCCCTTCAAGACTTCACACCCATGCTCAGATCCAGTCTGTGACAGCCCGAAACAAGCCCTAACACTGACCTAGGGATCGCTTCCCGGGTTTACGGGTCCCGAATCCCTCCGCTCCATGAGCCCGTCTGTGGAGAACTCACAAACGATATTCTTCATTAAAAGCACACCGAGTGTGAAGACACTTTTAGGGGGACTATCTAGGTGCAACTTTATGAGACAGCTGATTCACTCATGAGTTCATTAGTAGAAGGCTCCATGAATTAAACGAGCCATGTCAGATTAGTGAGAAACCCTGGTTTAGCGTGACAAAGGGGTTGCGTAAGAGGGTTGTATAAAAGGATCTCCATAAATGGAGAAAATCCCCAGTGGAGACGTTAAAAGCAACCAGTTCCCAAAGGTATTACATACAAGTGTCCACAGGTGACGATACGCTTATCCCCTCCCTTCTCATTCTGTGCCCATATCACAATAGAGCTAGACCTTGAGCCCAAAGAGCCAATTAAATCCCACGCTTTCTCAAAGATGTGCCTCTTTGTTCCACATACAATTGAAAGAATTCCCCATATTGAAACAACACTGTCATGTTTACATGCAGGAACCTCATGTGTCGGCCTCACGCAGGGTCAGGGCCCAGCAAGCAACAGCCGTCATTTCACCATCTAGCTCATCTAATATAATCCATCTATGAGTAACCCACTTCAAGTAACCTTGAATTTGGTTTGTTTTTGCCAAAATAACTTGCGAGATGTATGATATTCTATCATGGAAGCAAATCAACAGTGATTACAAGGTGTTTGGTTTCATTTCTTTGACATATTATCTAATTGATGACTAGTCTACTCTTGGGCTATGGTTAGACGTCTATTAAATTTACACTGACAACCCAAACTTTGCTTTGTTTTAGCCTAGACGTCAGGGCGGCTATTAGACATCTTTTAAACGCGGGGGGTGTCCAAACCTGCTCTCGGAGAGTCCTGCAGAGTTTAACTCCAACCGTCCCAAACACACAAGCCTAAAAGCCTAGTGATCCCGAAGAGCTGGATCAGCTGGTTCAGGTGTGTTCAGCCGGGGTTTGAGATGAACTCTGCAGCGCAGTGACCCCCCCGGAGCAGGACCGAACACCTTTGCTACAGGTGATGTACAGTAGATGGTCATCTTGGATCCACTGTGACCCTTTCAGCATGTAAACACAAGAAGCGAGCAGAGTATCATGACACAACTAAACCAGCCCATTCAATTTGACAAGCAGGACCAATCTGCGCAGATCACTCATTTGCAGAAGAAAGGGTCTAATGACTTCAACATTTAACACTTAAAGCACACTAATGGTGACACTTTAATGGGGACATATCATGAAAATCTGACTTTCCCCCTTGTTTAAGTGCTATAATCGGGTCCCGGTGCTTCTACCATCCCAGAAAACGTGAAGAGTGAAACCCAGTAACTGTGTTCTGGTGAGTGTTTCTCTGCAAGCATGACAAAAAATAAGATGATCAGATTTCGCTCTCCTTCTGACGTATGAAGAGGATCTTATTATAATATTAGTGGCCCTTAATCTGCACGTTTACACACACCAGCCGACATTTAGTTTCACAAGCGCCAACAGAGACCAGTTCTAACGCACTGATGAAGATCCAGCAGAGCCTGAAGCTGTTCTGTGGTTGAGCACAGACGAGCACTGAACACTATTGACCAGAACATGTCTCCGCTGTCTTATAAAGACCTCAGGAACTGTGGACACTTGTGGAGAAGTTCAACATGATGATGAGATGATCAGTGTAACTCCACAACAACTACAGAAATGTCTCCACTAACATTCAGAAGCTCTTCCTGAGTCTCTCCGTAAGGCTGCACTCGCTACTGGTTATTCTGGGATTCTGGATGAGGGAGATTGGCCTGTTCTGTTATTGCTGGAGTTTCTGAAGCTTGTGTGAAGATTCCGCCCTCTTCTGAACGGAGGCGGAGCTAAAGCTCATCTGCATTTAAAGGGACAAACACAAAAACGGCGTGTTTTTGCTCACACCCAAAAAGGGGCAAATTTGACAAACTATAATAAATGATCTGGTATTTCCAGCTGAAATTTCACAGACACATTCACACCATAGATTTATATTACATCTTGTGAAGAGGGGTATAATATGTCACCTTTAAGCAAAATATGACAACTAATAACACTTATCATGTGCTAGTAGAGTGATGTTTTTATATCCTGGGAAGTTTTACACCGACGGGGCCCATGCTCATTATCTTTCCCAGGGTCCCACAAACCCAGCGCCGTCCCGGGTCCTGCTCGGAGGAAAATCACACAGCCTGTCAAACTCAGTCATCGCAGCCACCCACTCTCCTTCAGCACTTACTGGCCCAGTTTAATGTGTCCCAGAACATGTCTCTGCATACAGAGAGCTAAAAAAACACATTCATATTCATAGCCGCAGTCTTCTGGGTGAATGAAATCTTTATAACGGAGGACCATTTTGTCAATCCCAACTGGCACGCCACGCCATGGGCCAATGGATACACCTCTGCCATTCAACGCCACACGTCTCCCCAATGCCTGGACAATATCCAATGTAATGCAATGCAACCCCCCCCCCCCCCCCCAAATCAAATTGCCTATATTAAGTGAATTCATATTTGTGTCTGCTCAGAGGAAATAATCTCTGGAGAGCAGGTTAGTGCAATTATACTGTTATTTTAGCAAATGGATTTGCTGAGTCGTGTCCAGCGAAGCTCGGAGACTCACAGAAGTCACGTTATGTTAATGGACTCTAATGGAGTGGGTTAAAAATGATTCATAATGCTGAGGTTTTTATTTTTGCAAAATTAGTCTGCTTTGGTTATATTCCATGAAAGTGCCACGTGTGTGTATATATATATATATATAAAGTAATTTCCTACACAGATTTTTCTACAGTTACCCATATGAAGGGATCTCTTTGCTCGAGGCTGGAAATTGTGTCTGCTCCAGGATCCATTCCCATGGTGCATTGTGCTTGTGTGCAGCATTATAATAATGAGGGCATTATAATAATAGTTTCTTAAGAGAAAATCTGGGCTAAATACATCTTATGATGTATGGACAACACCATCTGTGGCACGCTGCCTCTCAGTTTGTAAGAACAATATAAAAACACTATGTGATACAGTAATACAATTACAATGAACGGTATTTAACAGCAGTTAAAAACGTGAAATATCAACATATGATCAAAGTCTTATTTCATGATACGAGTCATTTTAAATATCAGTGAAATTTCACAATTCTCGATACTTCAGCAAAAACTAATACTAGATTAATTCATGTATGAAAAAGGTCCTCAAAATAATTATATACGTTAACAATCAGCAATACAATAAGAACAAAGAAACTAATTAGAAACAAAACAGAGAAATAGATACAACATAAATACACTTTAAGAGCTGAATTAAATGAATTGAATTAGATTAATCGCAAAGCCCTACTAGATATGTTACATATCATAATAAAATCATATTCTCACACCTCAAGCACAAAGTATAAAGGTCATAAACACATAGATTATTACATTTTTATTAGCCCCAATCAAGGTTACCGAAGTTCGAGTAGGATTACTCAATTTTCTGTATAAAAAATTGAAAAATAAACTAAAAATACATTTTTAAAAAGGCTTTGCAACTGTTGTGTTACATTTAAAATGCTTTAGTGTTTAGTGCAAAAATGTCTAGTAATCACAGCATTAGCAAACATTACTTATAAACACATTACTTCCGTCATTCGGCTTCGTTATGGGAAAAATGACAGTCATTTTACAGATGAATATTGTTCTTGGCTCCATGTTTTGGAACTGTCGAGTGTAACAGAAATGATGCTGAAATGAAAGTGTTAATGAAAGAGGTCCAGGAATGTTTTTTTGAATGTATAAAATGATCATACAGTAACATTTCACTTTTTCACATCTCACTTTCATTTCTCTTTGAACTGTCACTACACAGAGGATGTGTTCCCTTTCAAAAGCTACAGTCGATGCTGGGCTGCTAGCGCATTGGGAACGTCTTTAATCGTGACCAGCTGTGAATATAGAATCGACCCGGAGGTAATATAGCCTCGGTCAGTGACGTAATGGCTATAAATAGATGAGCCACAGGTGCATCGTCAGGTCTTCTGTCTTCAGAGGCCATTCTGTGTATGTGTGTGTCAGAAGCATCTCGCACCTCTCTTATCTGCTACAGATC
This sequence comes from Squalius cephalus, assembly GCF_949319135.1. Lineage (NCBI taxonomy): Eukaryota > Metazoa > Chordata > Actinopteri > Cypriniformes > Leuciscidae > Squalius > Squalius cephalus. The sequence goes on from NC_137122.1 coordinate 67,446,500, forward strand.
TTGCTAGGAGTTAGTTTGAGTCATGAGTCAACATCGCTGTGTCCCTCCACGTTCTCGTCCTACTCACTGCTTTGTTTGTTTGGGGATAGATTCCCATTCAGAAAAAAACTCCTGTGCTGTCGTCATGAAATCGCTTGACAAAACAACGTCCCTCAGGGCTTTTAGCTCAAAAAATGTGCAGATTTGGAGAAATATTAATATATTCTCAGGTTTACGTCAGATTTCTATAGAGAGGAATAATTTATAATTTATACCCAAATGTGCCGATGTAGTCATTATGAGTGCTGGATACTCTGATGTACTGTGTTTTCAATACACACTGGCAGCCTGAGGGCGCCCTATGCACATTTAGTCCATATATGGAGCGCATGAAGAAGAGCCATAATCATGTGACATTCCAGGAAGTCCCTGACATAAACAGAGATCGCTGTAACATGCAGATAAAGATGTTTTGGAGACAATAAACATGATTGCAACGATATATGATTTACCTGTGTTATTCGAGCCATGTCAGGTATTTTCATAATAATAGATTATATTTATAATGTAATGCTAATCGATATAGACTTTATCATCGTGCAGAATACTATAAAACAATATATTTTCTGTCAGATTTTTTTATCTGAAGCCAAATCAGATCACAGAAGGTTATTTAAAACACTCGACTTGCGTTATAAAGTAAGTTTGGAGCACAAACATGGTTTAAATCTCATAAACTGTTTGATGGTGTGCTAAGGTAACACGCTAGATAGCCCTAAGATGCACCTGCCACCTAGCTGTTATTTTGATGAAATTTTTTAAATAGACCTCTTGAGGCGGAACGAGATGCTGCACTACATTGCCGAGCTGAAGATTGCTGCTCTTCAGACAAAATATCCTGACGATGCACCTGTGGCTCATCTGTTTATAGCCTCGTGTCGCGGGTGCATGTCGAGGACGTCACCGACCAAGGCTATAATACCTCCAGGTCAATTCTATTGACGTCTTACACACTATATCCACAGTTGATCACGATTATAGACATTCCCAATGCGTTAAGCAGCAGGGTTACAGTCAAGTAATACGGATCGTTTCCTTCCTGTGTTTCAGGAGCTGTTCTGAGGCCAAAACTACTTCAATTAATTAAACATAAGCGCACTGAATACATATATACATCGACAGAGATAAATAACAGGGTTTGCTAGATTAGCAGTGGCTCAGAGCCATTCATTGTGTTCCAGACCTGCCCATCTTTAGCGGAGCAAGATCTGTTTCAAGCTGTCATTTTGATATCATTTCATATGAAGAGGAACGAATATTTTACACAGGGATGAGATGAGATTAAAACAAAGAGAAGAAAAAAAAAATACAGCACATCTCAGATTTCTAATAAGAAGCAAGTGGTTTGAATTACAAGAGAGAGGATATAAACAGGGTGATTTTAGGGCCTGCTGATAACAATCGGGCAGCATCAACTTTCTGGGCAACATTTCAAGTAGGTTGCACTGAAGGACAAAGATCTCTTTGAACATGAATAGGGAGAGAAAATCCCTTAGTCGTCATTATTTTAATAAGCCTCCGTTCCCAGATTAAACAACATTGGGATTGAGCTGAAAGTGCGAGGCAGGATGTGTAGAAGAACACTGGACAACACACGACACATCTAGACAAAGCCGAGATAATTTATTATATAAAGAACTATTTATAGCTATGTGTATGAGCATGAGTTTCATTCAACCTGTGAGAACGCTTTTGCACAGAAAGCATGACTCAACACTAATAAAAACCTCTTCATCTGAAGCATGTCTGAAATTAGTTTTTAATTTAAAAGTTTTTTGTGTCCCTTTATGTATGTGTTGGAGTGGATAGACAAGGAAAAGCAAGCCAACATACCTAGAATATCCATATATACAAACCTTCCCAGAATGCACCTCACGACGTTAGTTTTTAGTTGAGAGAAGCCCAGTATGTGCAGAGCAGGAATCAGTAACTAACTCTAAAATGTGGAAAGACTAATAATAAAGAAAACATAGATTTGGTACTGTAGGTGATTTAGTCCCGATGACATTTGAACTGAATGGATTTTTCCAGTATCTGACCATGAACTGCAGGTGAGGTCAACATTCCTCCATGTCTAAACATGCCCACAAACACTGAGCAATCAGTGCATGCTTTTCCTCGAGTGCAAAATGTGTGAACGAGACGTAAAAACAGCTCAATCAGGTGTCCGTCAGCGTCAGCAAACATGAGCCAGATAAGAGCATGGCTATCGACCCGCTGGCCGACCCTGACACCATTCATCAGGGCTACCGTGAGACCAGAGAGATTCCCCACGACCCCTGGAGAAGAGAAGCAGAGCATCTGTTCACTTCACAATTAAAATCTCCAGATCATTTACTCATCCACTATGTTCATGTCTTTCTTTCTTCAGTCAAAAAGAAATGAAGGTTTTTGAGGAAAACATATAGTGACTTCAATGGGGTCCAAATGTGAGTTTCAGTGCAGCTTCAAAGTCTCGACACGATCCAGCCGAGGAATAAGAGTCTTATCTAGACAAACCATCCGCCATTTTGTAACAGAATAAACATTTATATACTTTTAACCACAAATGCTGTCTTGCACTAGCTGTGATGCGCCACATATTACGTAATCACGTTGAAAGGTCACGTGCGACGACTGACCCAGTGTTTACAAAGCAAATGTGCAATAAGTCAAAAACCATTTACAAAAAATAAATAAATAAATAAAAGGTAAAGCAACGATGTCAGACGATTTTGAAGTTGGAGGAGAAAATGAGTTTTTCACACTACTCGACATTTCTGAACCGGAAACACACGTGACCTTTCAACATGATTACGTAATGTGTGGCGCATCGCAGCTAGTGGAAGACGAGCTTTTGTGGTTAAAAAGTATATAAAAGTTTATTTTGTTGTAAAATGTCCGCTGGTTTGTCTAGATAAGACTCTTATTCCTCGGCTGGATCGTGTCGAGACTTTGAAGCTGCACTGAAACTCACATCTGGACCTTCGACCCGTTGGACCCCATTGAAGACACTATATGAATCCTGGAGTGTTTTCCTCAAAAAACCTTCATTTCTTTTTGACTGAGGCAAGAAATACATGAACATCTTGGATGACGTGGAGGAGAGTAAATGATCAGGAAATGTTAATTCCGACGTGAACTCCTCCTTTAAGCTGGCTAGCCTGTCACCTAGCTGTCCCTTGTTTGACAGATGTTTTCCTCACCTCTCCGTCATCCCACCACACCGCCTGATGAAATTCAAGTGCTGCCTGTAAAACTGACCTGAGACTGTCAGTAGGTCAGAGACCTTCAGTTCCTTCAGACCTGAAACTGCTAGCCTGACACGTACACCACCGTACATCCATTCACCGAGAGTCCTGATAGTATCAGTCTCATACCAGCATACATCTACTGTCTAAACACAAGCCCTCATGCATGGCCTCGCTCATTCAGGCGGCTCAGCTGAAATGATTTGTGTCTGAAGTAGACAGAGGTTATGATAGACACATTATCACAGCGGCCCTGAGCTCTACAATAATCACAGGAGGGAAACTGCCTCTCTAATCTACAGCAGAGAGCAAAGATGAGGCAACAGCAGAATACTCACACAACACATTACGCTGCAGGACAGATCCTCGAAGCTTGGTTCCGCCACAGAAGGAAACATTAAAAAGGTAATTGCGAGTTTACAGTTTTATCTCACAATTGCATGATATAAAGTCGCAATCGCAAGTTATAAAGTCAGATTTGCGTGATATAAAGTCGCAGTTGCGTGTTATAAAGTCAGAATTGTCAATTAATCCTGGATCATATCATATTTTTTACAGAAGTATTGTATGAAAGTAAAATCTGAATATTCACATGGATGTGAGGACCGCAGAGTAAGGTGAGACCTGTACCTGATCAGGGGACTGAGGGAGACTCCCCGGGAAGGCTTTGTGCCGTGGGGAAGGGCCTCATGTCCATTAACCAGTCGCAGGTGTGCACTCTTGACCAGCAGTCCTGAAGAGTTCCTGCACTGTACCGCCAGCGGCAGCGAATGGAAGTGCCATCTTTCAGTTTGAGCACTCAGACTTGAGATTTGCTCTGACAACACATGCCTCCATCGGTCCTCCAACCCTCCTCCTCGCTCCCTCCCCCCCCGTGCTCCTGTATTGATGGAGATAATTACTGCTGAATGGAGGTCCAGATTCCCATGGACGTCAGTCTAGCCGCTGCAAACCCCCCCCCCCCATCCCTCACTGCGAATGAGAACGAAACACAGAGGAAGGGAAGAGTTTATATTCAACAGATCCGACAGAACACATCTCTTCTGGCACAATTCGCTGCTTAGCTTTGAGGAATTATGTAATAGATGATCAGGATATGCACTAGTCAAGTCAAGTCATCTTCATTTATATAGCGCTTTTAACAATGTAGATTGTTTCAAAGCAGCTTTACAGAGATAAACTTATAATTTAAGGTAAGATTGTTTTGGCTTTATAGCGGTTCTTTAATAAAGTTATTTTCCAGCTAAAGTTAGTTTTGATTGATTCGCTTCCGTCCAAGCGAGAAAAAAGTGAAGCATCTGTATTACACATAATAAATATGGCATAACGTTTACTCGGTTGATCATTATCATAAAGTAAACCAAAACAGGCCGATCTGGACCCTGATAGCACAATGGATTATGATATATTTAGCAAATATATAAATGACTTAAGTCTAAATAGTAATGTGAGAAGACAAATATTGCAGCATAATACTATCAGAGAGATACATGAATTTAGGAACTGTTTGCCTGGGACAAAGGTTTAGCGTTCATTATACAAATAATCTGACAACAGAATGCAGGCATCATGATCAAGTATTCTAGACAGTTGTGTATTAATGAAGCAATATGGTACGGGAGGTTATGCAATGTTGGGAATATGGATAAACGAGTGGACTGACTGTATTGGCTATATTAGTGTATCATAGCCTCAAGTGCCTTATTGCTTTTATAAAACACAAAACGAATTCATGACGTGGCATCCTTTCACTTGAAGGTCTAGTGAACAGCGGTTTCACGTCATTGCTGTTACTAATCCCAAGTAAAGTAGCCCGACCGGAAAGATCAGCACACATGACCGCGACTATTAGGTTTCTGAAGGAATGATATTTGACATCCACAATGACAGAGCAAGAAATTTATATTAAAGGGCAACAGATTGAGGGACTGCTTGGGAAAGTTTCCTTATGCTCAGAGAGAGAGAGAGAGAGAGAGAGAGAGAGAGAGAGAGAGAGAGAGAGAGAGAGAGAGAGAGAGACCCAGCTCAGTGGTGAGGTTCATATTCCCACACACCCACACACACTCCACCAGCCAGCAGAAACCAATACATGAGTAGCCCATCCAAACTGGCCCAGCCCAACGCCAAACGCCCACAGACACACACACACACACACACACATCAACGCTCTCCTGACCAGTCTTGGCTAACGTCTGCCCTGGCCGTTAGTAATGGGCCACTTAATGAACGTATTAAAAGAAATAAATCACTGGACCGTACACATGTGAATAGAGTGCTGGCCGAGCATCCGTCACAGTGGCACCGAGAGATGTGTCCAAGGTGTACCGAGTCCTCGGTTCAGGTAACGGATGAAAGGTAATGAATGGTGGAATGTCTTCAACAGTGTGTCTCTGGGCATATCTGTGAAGTCACAGGAATATTGGACGATCGTAAACGCACTGGGACCCCGCCAGTGACTGAGGAGTAATTGTGGGCTTTTTTCTCGTCTTGAAGCGACAGGAGTGTTTTGAGGAAATGGTTTGGATGGAGCTTAAAGCTCAAAGCGTGCTGTGTGAGCATTCACATTCAGCAAGGTTTGGCACTCTGCCCTGTTTGAGCTTCAGCCTCAAATTATTCTCATTAACGGCTCCTCCGAGGGGAAATGGCCATTTGTCTGTGTGTGATACTCGTACCTACGAGGCTATTGGGGTTTTGGAGCTCCACCAATGAGAAAAATACAGTTCATTGCGCTAGGTCAGAGGTCCCCAGCTGGAAAACCCACGGATATGTTTCGGCCAACAGAGCCTCCAAACGCCTGGATGGCTATTGTAGAAAATAAAGGGAGTTTAGACATTGACGTCACACACTTCTGACAGCGAGACAAACAGCTCATAATCAAGGTCTCCTTACACAACCGGTGTTAAGTGATTAACCAGCAGCCTTTATCACACTGAATCAGTCTCAACTACTCCCTCACGTCACTTTAAACCTGTGGAACAGACTGAGATTTAAGTGCTTATTCACTGAAAATCTCAAATCATACTTTCCATTTCACACTGGTGTAATAGGGGTACACACTAACGCGGGGCTAGTTGTCACACACTTGTTTTAAATACTTCCACACACGCTAGCATGACGAAACGTAGTGTATTTACTAGTTGCCACATCAACACTATACAGAGAAAAAAATCACCAAAATTCAGAAATCATTGGAAGATATCGCTGAACATTGTTAATTTCAGATTAGGTGAATAAAGACTGAGAGTCAATGTTCAGAAATTATTCATTATTATTATGTTTTGAACTATGTTGTTCAGTTGTGTTTTGCGGTGTGTTTGTTGTCAAACTCAAAAATTTTAGTTTTTATGTGAAAAAGTTAATGATTGTATTTCATTGAGAAAATATTTTATTTTGTATTGTATATATTTTTTGATTAGATCAGATAACACTTTAATCTGTCATATGGTCATGAACCTCACCTATGGGGCATGTTGTCACATTTCACTTCCATTCTTTCGGGGTAAATCAAGATATATACTCTATATACAAAATATATAAGTATATACAAAATATATACACTGTATTAATGACACAAAACCACATAATTGTACTAGACGAGTGAAATAAATGAGGGAAAATAAATACCCTGAACCTTAAGCAGGTTTCAGAAGACTTTGACTACTTTTATGCTACTTTAATGATAGTTTAATGAAGTTCTTGTTGGCATCTGTGGTGAAGACTAGAGTCGTCAGGAGTCGACAGTAACACACAGTAGAGCGACTCTCTTTGGGCGCTATGGAAGACAGTAAGTCATACAGATTTGAAAGGACATGAGGGTGAGCACATCGACTATCCCTTTAAACGGCGCGGCAGAAGAAAGAAAATATCTTCCTGGAAAGGGAGTCGCAGTTGAGCGAGGGCTGGAGATTTACGGGTACGGAGATTTAATTCCTGTCATGCGATTGGACGGAGTCATGAGGAAACAAAGAAACGCAGGGAGGCGGTGCCGGAGGACACAGAAAATCCCCTTTGGCACAAGCTTCTGTAATTAATTCAGGAAAAATTCATCACAGCAGGCTTCTCCCAACACACAGCTCCTTTAATCACTTCATATCCTCCAGGAGACACGTCCAGCGACCCGGGCCACTTCCCTTCACTCGCCTCCGCCGGGGTTCAGTGCTGCACATTACAGGCACTAGGTAGTGTGAAGCAAGTGCAATGTAGAGACATGTAGAGACCCGTGGATGTCCCATGTGAACGCTCGGGGGGGTTCGGGGGTCGGATGTGCCCTCCCTTCACGTTCACCCTGTGTTTCCCAGGACTGTTTACCACAAAACGCCGCCATCGCTGCCCGTACTCATTAACACCAGCCAAACGGGCCCATGCCAAATCCTGCCCACCGTAACCCTGACGATCCAGCATCCAGCAGGGGGGGGAGGGGGGATGATGTCATTGTGGGGCATGCTGGGGGCCAATCAAAGCCTGAGAAAATTATGTCAACCTTTGTTGAGTTTGTCCATTCAGCGCTATAGAAGTGCAGTGAATTGAGATTGGCGGAGAGGTCATTTTCTCTGCGTGTGAGAAAAAAAAGAAAGGCGAGCGAGCGAGAAGGGAAAGCATTGTGGTCATGCTAATGGTGTTGAGTTGGAGATAGCGGCATAAAGATGTCATGAAATTTAATTGCCAAAACATCAGCGCTTGGCCTATAGCACAGAAACCCTCGACAGGAGCGTTTGCTGGCCGCCAGAGTCGACGCAGGAAGACTTCATTTCAGGGTGAGCGAGTGTCGAAGCGCTTCTGTACGTGAGCTTGATCTTTATATGAGGAGAACGACCGCCCTCTTCCACAAGTATAACCCCAAATCTCAGCGCCCCGCTGGGCTCGTAACTCCAGCAGACCTGCTTCTGCCCCACACTGAACCACACTTCAAGAGGAAATGATCATACCATTGGACTGGAGACACAATATGTAATCCATCTCTGTCTGGCACATACGCAAAGAGGCTGAATCATTCAAAGAAAGGTCTATATTAGACTATATTATTAGCGGTTCAAGCTGAAATCCTGTTGTAATTGTTGATAAGATGATAACGTTTTTCAATATTTAACCCTATTGACCCTAACCCTAACTTAAAAAAAAAAAAAAAAAAAAGTCACATAACTTGGATGCCCCCAATATTAAATATGTTAAAGGAATGAAATGGACACTAAATAGAATAAATTATTGAACACTAATCTACAATATTTTAATGTTGCTGTGTGACAATGTGAGAGACACCTATTACACTCAATTATTTCTATTATTGTAAATATTATCATTACTATAGTGGAACATTAAAACATTTTATGACTGATCTGGTATGATTCATGATTTTAGGCTGAAATAACCGGAAGAATCGCATCCCTGAGTAAGGTTGTTCTCTTGAAATTCAGTGTATGATCTGCTTCCTGAGAACTTTCCATCTGCGCAGAAGGAAGATTCAGATCAACTGGATTCCAGCCTAACTGGTCCTTTGCCTTCACATGAGCAGAGGTTAAACTCAATAAATCTGCAGTAAATCAATGTCAGATAAGACTAGCAGAACTAATTACTCAGTGTTTATACTGGTGCTGTTCGTAAAGGACTGGCATCACACATGTATAATAGAATATGTCATTATAACAAGTTTCTTTTTATTAACCTTTCATATCTTGGTGCATGTCACCGCCATTTTTACAGTTTTTAGCATCATGACAAAGACACAGTTTTGATAGATTTAGTTTCAATCCACTTAGTATTTTTTATTCAGGCCAAAAATAAAAAAACGAAATAAATACAAATAATTTTATATTAGTATATTATACAACCATGAATACAAAAAAAAGATGAAAATAATGAAGCACTTAAGTGCAAGAGGTTGTGTTAGATTGTGAATGTAGTCATCATGGCTCACTCACACATTGATTGTATAAAGCACAACCCAATCATTTATAAAACGACATTGCTCTATTAAAATATTAGCACAATATTAATGACACAGGTAGAAGATCTAGTCCCTGGCACATGAACTAAAGTTAATGTTACAAAAGATTATATTTCAGACAAATGCTGTTCTTTCTATTCATCAAAGAATCCTGAAGTAAAAATGTAACTGTCTTCAACACTGATAATTATCATAAATGTTTCTTGAGCATCAGATCATCATATTATAATGATTTCTGAAGGATCATGTGACACTGAAGACTGGAGTAATGATGCTGAACATTCAGCTTTGATCACAGGAATAAATTACACTTTACTATATATTCACATATATTTATTTTTGTATGTTTAATCAAATAAATGCAGCCTTGGTGAGCAGAAGAGACTTCTTCTTTTAAAAACATTAAAAGATCCAAAACCTTTGACTGGTAGTGTATGTTGTAACTAAACACTGGTCAACACGTGGTTGTTTTTGGACTGATGCACTGAATGTGAAGAAGACCTGAAACATATGAATGAGCGTTGAGCGTTGTGAAGAACATAAGTCGACTATAATCAGAAGGGTTTGTTATAGATTATGTTCAGACATGAATGGGTGGCTTTAGACAGAACCTGATCTTCATCAAGTATCAGTAGTGGTGTGATGTTTTCAAGATCCGTCACTATTGTAAAATCCATTACTATTGTGTTGGTAGCGTTTATGCAAATGCATTGTTGTTTTAAACACAATGGATATGTAGAGTGTGAGAAATGTTCTGGCGTTCCAGGAAGTGTGAGGCGAGGGCGGGTCCTGAAACACAAGGCTGCCGTTCCTGCTTTTGCCTGTCTTTGCACCGAGAGTGAGGGATTGAGAGTGTGCCAAGTATGAGCAGAGTGAGAGACAGGTTCTCGGTTATGAGGAATTCTGCCTCAACAAACATCCATCATCACCCGCAGCAGAGATCTCCTTGGCGACCGCAATGTTTTCTTTAATAATAGCAAAAGCTGAACATTGAGTTTATCTCCACACGGCCGTTCTTACAGACAGCTGTCAGATACATGTGCCACAAACGCATACCTGCGCCATTCCACATCTCACAGTTACAAAAAGGAAACATGCATCAAATGCACAGTTTATCATTCCCACAAGAAGCCTTTAGGGCACAAGAGAAGAATGTGTGAGAGAACAATTGTTGTCTTTCTAACAACATATTTCACATCCTCTGAGCGGAACAGACAGGAACTATATTCGACGAACAAATCAGCTGCGTGTTTTGGTTGAATGTTAAACATGTTCCCTCTTCAGCATATATGCGAGTTTAGATGGGTCTTTCTGTGATGGGTGGTGTTGTCCTGGGCCCTCAGAGAGCCCACAGCACAGGCTTTACTCTGAGCAGAGATCATGAAGGTGTGTCTGCGAGGTTAGATGGGTCTTTCTGTGACGGGTGGTGTTGTCCTGGGCCCTCAGAGAGCCCACAGCACAGGCTTTTCTCTGAGCAGAGATCATGAAGGTGTGTCTGTGAGTTTAGATGGGTCTTTCTGTGACGGGTGGTGTTGTCCTGGACCCTCAGAGAGCCCACAGCACAGGCTTTTCTCTGAGCAGAGATCATGAAGGTGTGTCTGTGAGTTTAGATGGGTCTTTCTGTGACGGGTGGTGTTGTCCTGGACCCTCAGATACCCCACAGCACAGGCTTTACTCTGAGCAGAGATCATGAAGGTGTGTCTGCGAGTTTAGATGGGTCTTTCTGTGACGGGTGGTGTTGTCCTGGGCCCTCAGAGAGCCCACAGCACACAAGAGCCTCAGGCTTTACTCTGAGCAGAGATCATAAAGGTGTGTCTTTATAATGCTTGATATACAGATGAAGATATACACTGGGTCAACCCAAGGGCTGGGGAAATATAGGACAGAACACATGTTGGGTTAATTTTACCCAGCAAATTGGGTTGACTCATTTTTACTATAGTACTAGCCTCTTTTTATTTTTATTATTTTACTTCATACATGAATTAATGTTTACGGATGAACTTAAATCCTCTAAATGTAAAAAAAAAAAGAGAAAATACTCCACACAACCACTGGTTTGCATGATAATCTCAAATAAGTTTTGAATACATATTGCATACATAAGCCGAAATATACTGTGACTGTCTCCATAACCTGTCCATAAACAATCAGTGTGCAGTTCTGAGAACATACTTTAACTTTCTAAGCATTTATATTCTGTATCTTTTTTTGATTAAAATCATAAAATGTTATGCAAGGCATCAGGCGTTTCCATCGCGCGAAAAGACCGAAGCGACACTCGCATAAAATTAAATGATATACAGAACAATAATAAAAAAAAGTACACAAACCTGTATTTTACCAAAGACACACACCAATTTGGAGCTGCACTGCTCTCTCCTGAAGAGGTCGCATAAAGCCTGCGATCAATAACTGGATCAATAACCCAATAAACCCCTGGGTTGTTACGTCTGACCCAGAATCTGGGTTACACAAAAACTACCCAAACACTGGGTTGTTACGTCTGACCCAGAATCTGGGTTACACAAAAACTACCCAAACACTGGGTTGTTACGCCTGACCCAGGATCTGGGTTACACAAAAACTACCCCAACACTGGGTTGTTACGCCTGACCCAGGATCTGGGTAACACAAAAACTACCCAAACACTGGGTTGTTACGTCTGACCCAGGATCTGGGTAACACAAAAACTACCCAAACATTGGGTTGTTACGTCTGACCCAGGATCTGGGTTACACAAAAACTACCCAAACACTGGGTTGTTATGTCTGACCCAGGATCTGGGTTACACAAAAACTACCCCAACACTGGGTTGTTACGCCTGACCCAGGATCTGGGTAACACAAAAACTACCCCAACACTGGGTTGTTACGCCTGACCCAGGATCTGGGTAACACAAAAACTACCCAAATACTGGGTTGTTACGTCTGACCCAGGATCTGGGTAACACAAAAACTACGCAAACACTGGGTTGTTACATCTGACCCAGGATCTGGGTAACACAAAAACTACCCAAACACTGGGTTGTTACGTCTGACCCAGGATCTGGGTAACACAAAAACTACCCAAACATTGGGTTGTTACGTCTGACCCAGGATCTGGGTTACACAAAAACTACTCAAACACTGGGTTGTTACGTCTGACCCAGGATCTGGGTAACACAAAAACTACCCAAACACTGGGTTGTTACATCTGACCCAGGATCTGGGTAACACAAAAACTACCCAAACACTGGGTTGTTATGTCTGACCCAGGATCTGGGTTACACCAAAACTACCCAAACACTGGGTTGTTACGTCTGACCCAGGATCTGGGTTACACAAAAACTACCCAAACACTGGGTTGTTACGTCTGACCCAGGATCTGGGTTACATAAGAACTACCCAAACACTGGGTTGTTATGTCTGACCCAGGATCTGGGTTACACCAAAACTACCCAAACACTGGGTTGTTACGTCTGACCCAGGATCTGGGTTACATAAGAACTACCCAAACACTGGGTTGTTATGTCTGACCCAGGATCTGGGTTACACCAAAACTACCCAAACACTGGGTTGTTACGTCTGACCCAGGATCTGGGTAACACAAAAACTACCCAAACACTGGGTTGTTACGTCTGACCCAGGATCTGGGTAACACAAAAACTACTCAAGTACTGGGTTGTTACGTCTGACCCAGGATCTGGGTAACACAAAAACTACCCAAACACTGGGTTGTTACGTCTGACCCAGGATCTGGGTAACACAAAAACTACCCAAACACTGGGTTGTTACGTCTGACCCAGGATGGGTAACACAAAAACTACCCAAAGACTGAAAAAAATAACCCCAAAAATGTACCCAAAAGGCTCAACCCAGGATTTGGGTAGGAAAAAGAACCCAGATTTTTTAGAGTGTATCTGCTCTCCATCAGTGTAACTCTTATTGCTCTCTGAGAAAATTAATGTTTTTCTCAGATGCAAACAATCTGTTCATTATCTGTCCTTTTTGTGGCATGGATTGGCCAATGCTGGGTAATTCTGCATATTAAGGTGCTCATTAAAGTTGTAACCGATCCGTGTGCCTTTAGCTCCAGTTCCTTCACGCTTTTGTTCGCGATGGGAAAGACACCATATCCCAGAGTCCACTCTGCCCTGTTGAACTGTGTCTTTGTCCCGAAGGAGTCTCGAGGGTTTCTCTCACAGTCTAACGGCTTCTACCTCATCTGCCAGGTGTGGTCTGCAGGTGAAACCGCACCATGGGAATCCAGTTATTACAATAGAAGTCAAGAGCACTGCTCTATATAACACCACTAGCTCAGTTTAGCAGACAAGCCTTTGTATTCAATGCATAAAACACAGGATACATGATTGTATGCTATGCTAATTTCTTTTCATATTTGGTAATCACTTTCTTTTGCTACCTTTCTGCAGGTGGATGAGGAGTGCGGGATGGATTACCCGAGGAAAACTGCATGCTGCATCAACAGACATTATACTGAAAATATTAAGAGATATTTAACATCACATGGGGTTAAGTCGTTAAAAAGGTAGCAACAAAAATAATCCCAACTGGGCATAAATTCCCTTGATTTCAGGATGCTATGATATTTATTTGTGATATTATTATGATTTAACCACATGTGGAAAAAATGTAAAAGACTTCGCCCATCTGCCAAATACTCCTCAGAGTTTAAAGTGTGGTGATGCAATGCTGAATAGGATATTGGCATCAACATATTCAACAAATTTGCTCATTCCCCTCTGTCCATTGTGGCCTTCAAATCATCCCCACAAAAACATCAACAACGAGAGCAAAGGCATTCCTTTTCAAAACGAAAAGGTCGCCGCCACTGCGCAATGCCCACAAATTGGGGGTGTTCATTTCATATTCTGGGAACAATGGTAGCTTATTTAATGTGTAGATTAAGGTATTTGTCCAAAAAACTGGTGGCGAACTGGCACTTTGTAGAAGTTCGTACTTTTAGCGTAACAATCTGTTTGGTGGCAAGATGTATTACCTGTATAAAATGTAATTGAATGTAGCTCTACCTGAGGAATCGTTCACAGACAGCATACACAGATGTTTAACTAATACAGATATTCATCACTGGCAAACAAAATGATGCATTTGCAGATTTGCTTTCAATTGACAGTATGTCCACGTCCACTTCATCCAATGATGAAACTGAACGAATCATTCAAACTGATTCGCAAACCAATTTAGACAGTTTTGCCAACATGTTTGATCAAGTCTTTGAACCGAATCAACTCAAAAGAGTGATTCATTAGTGAATGGGGCATCGCTCATGTTACAGAAAATAGAGATGGTGTGCTTGGAATAAACTACGCATTTCTTAACTTGTATTGCATTCAAATAAAGTAATGAGAGGAACGTCGCCCAGTGTAATCAAGTAAAAGTGTTTTCTTTTTGTTAAAAATGTTAAAGTACCCTCCTTTAAATGTACTCTTACAAGTACAAATTTTCCAAATATTGTGAAAAAAAAGAAAAAAAAAAGAAGTATGTGTAATGTAGTAAATGTAGTTTGTTACTGCCCACCTCTACTGTACAATCATTATTAGTTTGTGTTTTCTTTCCATATGTTTCAAATATGCTTAGTTTAACACCTTTAATGTGTAGAGTTGTAATGAATGAACTGTAGTTTAGCACTGATATTAAATCTGTACACATAGAGTCAGTTAAAAGTGCTTAATCACTGACAATATCCAGTGTTCAACTGCGTGGGAGGGAACAAGTTGAACAGGAACAGGGACCTGACAGCATCAGCCCTGCAATTCTGCTTTTCTGTTCGATCGGGGCTCAGGCCTGATCCCATAATCAGTCTGCCGCCGGCTCCAAACCTCACAAATCCCATTCTTAGCAACGTGTCCAAATGTGAGACCTGGAAGCCAGGTTCAATTTTCCTGGGAATGTTCAGTTTCCAGTTGAATAGGAAAGTGCCCAGTGATTTTGATGGGCTCTGTACTGTACTTAGATCATTGTGCAATGTACGGGTGGACAAGGCTGTTTTTAGTCTGTTGCAGGACAGCAGATCTGGGGCCAGGCTGGGCAGAAACACTGGCCTTAGGGAGCCAAGACTGGGCAGAGATCTGCGGTTGATGTGGACAATAATAAATACACAGGCACAGTACGCTTGAAGTGTTTTCTTCGGATCTTTTCCAAGAATACCAATTAGTTCCATTTTGAAAATGTACTTCAGGAAAAACCCTCATCCATCTTTTTCTTGTCTGCTTACTTTCTGATTTCATAACAAACTGGGAATTATTGATTGGATCTATTATTGTATGAAAAGATCTGCTTTGAATAAGAGCAAAACGCACTTCAGTGTGTAAAGGCATGTTCATATCACCACAGAGCTTATATACAGATAAATACCAATGAATGTTGCTACTGATAAAGCACAACGTCACAGTGACGGGCTATTCCTCTCACCACTGTCACTCAGCGAACAGAAGCCTCTGACATCATGGCCACGCTCCTGTGAGCGCAGTGTCGACAGCTTTCACTTCCCTGGCTTACCCAGATAATGTCCCTTGCTGCGCTTCAGGCGAGCTCTAGAGAGTCGTCACATGCATCTGTGTGTCACGTAAGGTGTTCCAGTGCATGTGAAGAGGGTTTGGAAGTTCACTTTTCTGTTCTTCGTAGTTTTTGTGTTGCCAATTGTTTGGTGTCGGATATTCCTTCAGCTAAAATGTGGATGTCTGAGACATTTACATGCGTTTGTATGCTTTTCCCCTTAAAGTCTCTCAGACTTTCACAGACATTCAGATATTTCCCCATGTCTGCCTGCAAAAGAAGTTTCCCAAGAATTTGTATGTATGAGTCTCTTGGTGTACATGTCAAGGTGGACTGAGAAAACTTCCTTGTAGTCTGAGTGGGAAATGAATTGTTCTTGAGAATTGATCAAGAGTGTATCTGCCAGAGGGGAGATTAACGTTTTTATGCCACAATAGCCACGGTCCAATTACAGACTTGAGCAAAACTTTTGCGAAATTGTCGATAAAAAAACTATTGTGAAATGACGCCGTTTCCATTTAGCTGATGTTATGTGACTAAAACATATTTTTTTCCTTTCGTGATAAGTCATTCCAAAATTCATGGCAACAGATGTTGGTAGGTTTACGTATATACAGTAGCAGCCACTGCACTAGCCATTATTGTTCATCGAAGGAGACTTATGTTATCCAAGCGTGTTATCTAAGCATTATTGCCAAGGAAAGCCCAACTTATGAGGTGTTTCTGGGTGTTTCTCCCTCGTATCTGCTTCAAGATCGTGATAAATTGTGGCATTTTTTGTTGTATAGAATCCAGTATTCCCATAATTCTTTTGTCTCTTTTGAGTTTAATAAAGAACTCCGTCAACTTCTGTCCAAGCGTACCGTGTCATCTTTAAAGAATGATCAACTCTTACCTACGCCAGGTGACCTGTAAATGCAAAAAAAAACTGTTTCCATTGCAGTTTTGCAAAAATGTTCCTCTTCAGAATTGGCGTAAAAAAAAAAATTGCGATATATGGTTGTTTTGTTTCCATTGGCCGCATTTTCAGTTTGCGCGATTTGAAGGGTAATGGAAACGCGGTAACTTGACAGTTGTGACACTGTTTAGTGCATACATATGCGTATTTCCCAGACTGGCTGTTTGGGGGTTCCCAAGGCAGATTTACGGTGAGAACAAACAGGCAGGAGGTGCTCGCGTGTGTGAAGCATACTAATGCATCGTGAGCTCCAGTGCCCTGCGTCAGGAGGGGGCTGTAGCGCTTGATGGTGCCTTTACCATTGCCGTTGTCACTGTTGTAAAGTACAGTTGGGTGAATTAATGTCATAAAGCACACACTGCAGCATTGTAGCTGTAGCTGTTGAGGTAATGATAGAGTTTGAACTCTGCCATTATCGATAGTTGTTCACTGGCTGAGGAAACTGTGCAGACTTGTGGCCCTACTGAACATTTTTATTGTATTGGGCCAGTCGCTGAGTTCCCGTGGTCAGGTGCCTATCCGTGAGCCATCCAAGCTCTGACTTCACCCCGTTAAACGTGTGTTCATACCAAGGCCACACTCTCATATGCAAACATTTGCGTTTCAGGCATGTGTGTATGGCGTAGTTTAGGGTCAGCGCTGCTCTAGATGAAGTTGCTCAAATACCAGTAACTTTAATCGCCAATTGCTCAGGCTTTGTAATCTCGTTCCCTGAGGACATAATAAATTAGGATTACTGTGTGGTAAGCAGAAACAATATATGTGCCTCGTCTATGAGGACTGGCTGGGTAAGAGGGGGAGAAATGGGTCAACTGCCAAAGAGGCGATCATTAAGGCTTGTGTGCTCAGAGCCACTGCAGAGGAGAGACGTACACTCAATGTGAGAAAAGAGCGAAGCCTTCGTGTCCATTCTGCTTTTCACACACCCACAGTCTCCCCAATCCAAGATTTCTGCCATCCATCTACCTTTATTAGCCCTGCCTGACTTTATAGGCTCTCATTGCAAAAGCACACATCAGAAATATGACTTATGAACGGGTTTTAAGAACAGTGCTCTGCTGCCAAAGTGGAGAGCAGGACCTTCTGCGGTGACAGCGGGTACCCAGGAGAAGGCTTGTGCGTGTGTGTGTCTGTGTGTGAGTGCTGTGATTTACGTACGTCACAGAGCTGCCCTCGGCTGGCCCATGAGCTCAGCAGAACTAAAGTTGCTTTTGAACCTGAATGCATTACTGGATGTGCTGGAGAACGCCAGACGCTGCAGCCTTGGCCGGCTAGAGAGGGAGGAATGGCTGGAGGGAAAGAAATAGAAAGAACAAGAGTGATGGAGCTGTTGAAAATAAACAGAGTTAATATAGGGCATCGGAGGAACTCCAGTGGCGGCAGGAAGGGGCACCGGCAGAATAGAGCAAATAAAGCAATAGATTAAGCACAATAAGGCAGAAAACACATGTTCTTTGGGAAAACCAAGTGTGCAATTTATTCGCTAAATTATGTATGTGTCATTATACCTCGATGGCCCCATTTATCATGTCTGGGTCAAACTCGAACTCGGGAAGTTTCATGTGCATGAGGTCCACTGCTCATTTGTGATGGGAAGCAGTTGGTATTAAAATGATGAGGCATATGTGCACTGTCTTAACGGGTGAGACAGCATTGCCCTACAGAGATCCAATTAACATAAACTATCTATATCTGTGTATGCATGATGCAAAATGGTTCTCCAAGCCTGTAGCGAAGAGGGCACTGAGGAGGGGCGGATGATGGCACCGCCAGTCTTCAGTTACAGCAGCTTTAGGACAAGCGATTGAAGTCGTCTCCTCCCTCCCGCCTGTGTGAAACATGCCTCTCATTTGCTCTCGATGTATATTCATGTCACTGCCAATGCCACAATACAAGGTCTGGCACAATTAACCCAACTCTTCTGCATGCCAATTGATAATCGCTTCATATTGGTGTCTAGACTTTTGATGCATTTGATGCAGGCAGACTTATTATTTTTCTTCCTGGTTGTGTGTGCTATGGGTGTGTGTGTGTGTGTGTATGAAGGGGGGGGGGGGGGGGTAAAGTGAGCATTCTATTGAGGTCTTAGTTTGGCTAATCTCCACCATGTGACAGCGTGCAGGGCTTTGCTGCCATGGAATGCCACAGGCTCTTGTGTTGGGGACAAAACAGACAGAGGCTTAATCTGCAGGGGTGGCAACACTATGAGTCCCAGAACACCAGTACACTTCATCCTGGAGGAGGGGAGAGAACGTTCTCAGGGTTTAACCCGTCGTTATCATCGTGCTACCTTAGTCTCCATAACCTCAGCTGACAGACCCAGGGTTCAACCTCTCCTGGAAAAATTGCAGCCCAGGCTGATTACCTGTGGCAACGTTTTTCCAAAACGCTAAATACATTGCGTTGTGCATGTTTCACGGCAGTTTCGAGGTGATATGTTCAGTAAATGTGGCGCTAAAAGCGTGTTTAGCTTTTTCCGGAACAGATGAGCGTGAATATGGCAACGTTGGAGTTTGTGCGTACCACCGCAGTTCTGAGTTGAAATGTCCAGTGAGTGGCGCTAAAAACTCAATGCTCTAAATCTCTAAACCTGCCTAATAGTGTTAACAAAAGCAAATGTGACATAAAAATGCAATTGTATCCATGGCATTTTAGCTTGTTTTTGAACTCTTTTGTCATAACTCGTCTTTCACGGGATTCGTACCCGAACCCTCCGCATCACAAGCACAATTCTGTACCAGCTGATTACCGAACAAGTTTAGTACGACAGTACAACCGAACACATGGAGCTGGTTAAGTGATGCAAACTCCAAAATATATTCGTTTACAAATCATGCACCATGGTAAAAAGTGTTTTGAGGTCATAACATAATTGTGCTAGGAGTCGCGTGAAAACAAGTCTTTCAAGTCTAATCCATAATGTGCCCCTGTAATCATAACTGTGAGTGAAAACTATTGAAATTGCTTGCTGTTTTACTGCCTCTAGTGTTCATTTCTGTTGGAAACTACAGTGATATGGACGTATTGGTACGTATTTTGCGTTTAGCAAAAATGTTGCCACAGGTACGTTTTTCCAATGAGCCTGTGTTTAAAAAATTGCCCCATTTTGGCAATCACCGTCTACAATGGCTGGCTTGCAACGGTTACCTGAACACATATCAGTATCACTTAAGAGTACACATTTTAGATGTAGTTACTATAGTAATTACTATAAATTGTGAATAATTACATGCGACTTATCTAAACCACATCCTAAACCTAACCCAGTAGTAAATACGTTGTTAATTATTATTACTCAACAATTAAATGTATAATTACACTAAAACGGACAAAGTGTAATCCACATATCTGTTCCACACTTCTGCACAGGACACGTTATGTTCGGGCCTTGAAATGAACATTGGAGGTGTATTGGGTTATTATTGCTGCAATATTCAATAGATTCACAAAATACAGTACAACCAGATCCACAAATAAATGCATTTACACACATAAACATGTTTAACATCTAGTGTAAATTTGTGCCTTGGTTGAAATCTTTTAGAAAGATATTTAAAAAAAATAAAAAAATAAAGTAGAACATTTTGACTACTTTTTCCAAAAGAGTTGTTAACTTCAAATTATGAATAGCATGTAGCTTGACAAGCCACAGTTTGAAAGTATCTTCAGAACCCTGAGAAGAGAGAGAGACAGAGAGAGAGAGAGCGAGAGAGAGAGAGAGAGAGAGAGAGAGAGAGAGAGAGAGAGAGAGAGAGAGCTCCACCCCTTCACCCGTCTCTCTCTCTAGTGCTGCACTCCCTGGTCTTAATTAAAAAAAATAATTGTAATTTGCATCACAATGGCCACCATTAGTGAGCTCTTGCCATCAGGACTGCAGTGAAAATGAAACATCAGATGAGCTTCGGCGACGGGAACCTCTTACATCATCTGGAGGAGCAAATCCACTGGAGAGGGCCTGAGTGCCGGCCGGTTCCTGACCGGCACACACACACACACACACACACACCCCAGCTCTCTTTATACCCCCCCCTCGTCCTCTCCTCAGCTGTCTTGCTCTACAATGGCTTGAGCATCTTTTGTAGAATTAACGGTTTGTAGGAGCAGGGGAACAATGTATGAGAAGAGAGGAGCACAGGGTTCCCACACACAGCCTCCACATGCACCCCCCCCCCCCCCACACACACACACACACACTCAACACCACACAGCTGATCCAACCCTCCTCACTGCCAACAATAACACACACGCACAGAAACAGAAAAGGCACACACACATATATGTTCACACTGTCACAATTCACTCAACCTACACACACACACACACACACACACACACACACACACACATGATTATTTGGCAAAAAAGGCAAACTAAAGCTACAGGTGTTATTTTACTATGCAAAAAAGAAAATGCATTAAAATACTCACTGGAGAATAACTGTAAAATACTAAATAACTGGTTATTAATATTTCGTTGGTTCTCTTTTGTTTGTACACTGTAAAATCCAACAGTGATTCTAACTAACACTTTTTAGTTAACTTTACTTAATGTCTAACCTTAATTGTAAAAATCTAGTAATCTAGTGATCTGTACTATTCACATACTATGCTCAGAAAACCCAAGTTAAGATTAATTGATTGGTTTGAGTGTGGTTTTTGAGGCAGGGAAAATCTTAATGGACTTTTCACTCATTTCCTCCACTTCTGCAGTTATTTTTCTCTGTTTGCATTCACGCATTTCCCAAGGTCATCTTAAATGTTGAAATTTTAATACAACTGAGAAATTTTAGAGAACATCACATAAGCTGACTTCATAAATTGATTAGTCACCATTATGGTGATCATTGTTCCCTTTGGTTGGGCATTTGGAACTTCATTTATACTATTGTAATTCTCTTCCCATCGATGCAGCGATTGCAATAAGAAATCAGTTATTCGGTTTCAAAGGAAGAGATGTGTGTGTGTGTGTGTGTGTGTGTGTGTGTGTGTTATTATATATTATATATATATGTATGTATGAATGAATGATGTATAACATAACTATATTTCATGTCAATTAATGATCTTTTATAATTTTGTTGCTAACACTTTTGTCCTAAACACCTTGTGAAACTTTTAATTGAGTTAATATAATCCCTCTATATTTGTGACAATCTTGCAATTGATCATACTTGAGTCACACAGACTTCAACATTCAGCATGCAAAACACAACAATGGTAACAATTCAATTTTTATTTAAAGTAAATTATCAAGTACTCTCTACAGTTCTTTTTTAGTTATAGAACTCTTGTGTAAGTGAACTATACTAACTAAGCATTTGTCAGTACCACATACTATTCCTATTTCACTTTACTTGTTTTTTTAAGGCAATCGGTTTGCATGCTTTTTTTAAGTAAGCCCAACTAATTAGATTTTACAGTGTATACTTGCATGTTTGTTTGTTTGCATATGTTCATATTTTGGCTGTCATACAATTATGTAATCAAAATGTGGCCTGTTTCATTGCATTATCTCTAATAAAATACAATTTTGAATAATATTTGAATAAAGAGTGAAAAAGGAACATTTTCATAGGCTGGACGTCACTGTTGGCCACTACTCTGCACACACACTTCCAGTCTAACCCTTCTCTATGTGCAGAATCCAGCGGGATGATGTTGAGGCAGGATCGCCCAACACACACCAGGAAAAGCATCCATCAGTCCTGTTATAAAAGCCTCTCAGGATGAACCTTATGAAGTTCCTCGGGAACAAAACTACAATCTAAAGACATTTTCAACATTTGGTCACTGCAATCTGTGCAAACATAGTTTTGATGACCACTATTATTCTAAAATCTAGCATGTACGTAAAAACATGCTATAGACTGAATTCAGGATTAGCTTACTTCTAGAAACAGTTTTGTCCATAAAATACCCCCCCCCCCCCCCCCCCCAACAACCGAACACTTAGCACATACTTGCACTGAGTTTTAATTGCCAGTAGAGACAGGCGATGTGGGGCGGTGGGGGTGAAGCTCATTGTGATGTCGTGGCTGGAGGGTTTTTGGGGAGCTTGATTAATTTGTAGTGTCATATGTGGGAGGGCTCATCGGGATGGGGGTTATGGGAATTCACTAAACCCCAAACACTGTGAGAAACACAGAGGGAAATGCTAATAGAGAAATGAATATTCAACACTACCTCATAGCTCGCTTTTATTTCCCCCATAAAAGGAACTGAACGCATTTTGAAATGGCATTAATGTTGTCAAATTGGAGTTTAACCTTCCGCTGGAAATGTTTAATACCGATGATGAGTGCGGCTTGATTTCTGCTTGATCTCAGTTCCCTATGTAATGTCATCTGCACTATTAAGATGTTAAATGTACATATCAAGGAATCAAACAGCATCACAAATGAGATGGATCAGTTGTTTCTCCTAAACAGCAATGAAACGGAGAGCAAATGGGGACTTTGAAAGTCTTCTAAGACCAAATGATGTATGCCCTATTACTA
Organism: Squalius cephalus; assembly: GCF_949319135.1. Taxonomy (NCBI): domain Eukaryota; kingdom Metazoa; phylum Chordata; class Actinopteri; order Cypriniformes; family Leuciscidae; genus Squalius; species Squalius cephalus. The sequence continues at coordinate 67,469,682 of NC_137122.1, forward strand.
TATCCACATAGTACTATAGCTCTATTCCTCATGTCAATGATTGTCTTATTTGTGTTTATTTTTATGAGAAACTTTTCAGACAATGTTGATGCATGAACTGAGATCTGTGAGGGTTCTTGAGGATCGCTAGAGCCCACCTTCCAGTTTCTGAGAGATAAAGGCATGAAGATGAGAAGAGGCACAACACTTGTGTGGAGTGTGCAGCGCGTCAGTGGCGGTGTGTGTGTGTGTGTGTGTGTGTGTGTGTGTGTGTGTGTGTGTGTGGTAACCTTGAGGGACTTGCATTATATGGACTCAGAGAGATGGATTTTTTTTTTTCACATTTTCAAGATTTGAAGAATCTTCCTTTGTATTCATGAAAGAAAGTCATATACTTCTGGGAAATCTTAGGTGATTTATTTCATTGACCTTGTTGAAATGCATTCTGGGATAGCCTTATCTCTAAAGCCAGGTCTCTTTAGTAACACTTTAAAAAAAAAAACTCAAAATTATTTCTGATGTTTACATCTAAATCGCTTCATCAGACTGGAAAGGTCAGCTGTTATCAACGATCAGTTAGGATCACACCCACACGATTGGTGCAGTTGTGGTGTGTGAGGACATACTGTAAGGCTTTAGTGGTGTTTAGTTCTCTTAGCATCTGTAATGAATCAAAACAGAAGAAGATCTATTTCCAGAGCCAGCTAATCATTGCCATGCTCTCAGTATTGTGTGTAAAAAGATGCTTTTCGGGAGCTTGCAGAAGTTTGATGTCATCATGTGGGAGTGTCCCATCTGAGCCACAGACTCACCATGAGCCAGACCCCAGAGAAGAGCTCTGCCAGAATGCAGATGACCACTTTCCCTTCGGAGGATTTGATGTTTTAGATAGCTATTCATTTTCAGAAGACAGCGTAAGTAGTGCTTGCCCATCATGCTCATCATGGCGCAATAGGACCAGTTACATTGGGGTGTTATGGGTGCTAAGATGTTCAGAATGGTTGTTAGTGTTTGGCTATGTGGTTGCTAGGACATTGTGGTTGCCAGGGTTTTGCTATCCAGTTGCTAATGTGTTCTGAACGTTTTTAGCATGTTGCTGGTGTCTTTGGGTTGGTTGCTATTAACCTACCCCACATCTCTATGATATTCTGGTCTGGTGATATTGCTCACTTCCCTTTTTCAATTTAAGTGTAGTTTTGCATGGCTAAGGATAATTTCCCATTTTCACACATTCCCCTCCCTTGAACTTACACGACAAATTCCCAAAATGGACCGTGTCAGTAAAAGAACATCAGCTGAGTGAAATGTGTCATTCTGGCTTGCGATTCCAGTCTACTTGGCAATTTAGTGACTGTAGTCAGAGACAAATGCAGCCCTTCAGCTGTTGACTCGGTCATGATTCCTGGTGCCTTCGACTGTTATGGAAATATGACAGGTGTGATCTATGTTGGACTGATGATAAGTAGCGCCACCTGTCTGTCTCAGGCCGACTGGGCTAATGCATCACTCTGAGGGATGTTTTACTGTGTGATTATATCCATATGGCAGCGATCAGCTCTGGGGTTGATGGTCATATTGGCAGTCTGCAGAGTAAGGGTTGGTGGAAACCTGAAAATACTGTGGCAGACACTGATGGTAGCGTCTCTATAGCAGTTCAACACTGTAGTCAGCTAGGAGCCCTCTTTAGCACCTCAGGAGATGGAGGAATGCTGGAGTAGAAAGTACCTTTACCAGCAAACAAAAACACACAATGTAACTCTGACACTGAGTTACATTGTGAATCAGGCATCTGACGTGCAATGCATGGCCATTACTGGAAGTAAAATCAGTTTCCCATGATGTTCCATCAGTGTCTGGTCCTATATGGGCACGGCAGGGTGGCCTTCACACAATACCACGCATCTGATGACTGATGGATGAGCCCGGCTCAGTGCTCGACAAATACCACACAATCAATCAGAGCCTGTCAACCTAGCCTTTCTGTGGACCCATAGGTCAAGAGACCTGCCAGGATCCCTCCTATGACCAATGATCCTGCTGCATTACATGCAGTGCTTCTTTCGAAAAACAAGTGTTTGTTCGAGAGATTACGGCTATGTGTTTCTGTGGCATTGATTTCAAAAGAAACCACGCTCGAATAGTTCAAGAGATCAGTGTCAACACAGCGCCTATCTACTTCTATATGCCAAAATCGAACAAAAATAACAAATCGGCAATAAAATCTGCCACAAATTTGTATTATAAGATTTGCTTAATACAAATCAGAGTTAACAATGTATTTTCTGGTTGACAAAGCTAATGCACATGCATGTTTTAGGGCCACAGCCCTGGAGAGTTTAGTTGCAACCCACATACCTGTAGTTTTCAGATAAACCTGAAGGACTTGATTAGCTGGACCAGGTGTGTTTAATCAGGGCTGAAGCTGAACTCTGCAGGTTTTTTTGCAGGAGTTTTGCACCCCTGTTCTGGGGTGAGGTCCGTTTTAGAAACCAGGCAAAACAAATTGGCAACTATCTCACATTCGATTATTAGTAGACTGTTACGTAGGGTTAGGTGTTAGTAGAATAAGTTGACTTGTAGTTGCCAAGTTACTTATAGTCAGTAGAATATCTGTTGGGGAGCATTCAAATAAAGTGTTAGCAGATATTAAGCAGACAGTCTACTAATGCTCTAATGACTGATAGTTGACATGTACTGTAGTTGCCAATTTATAGTTAGCAGAATAACGAAATAAAGAGTTACCAAAAGAATTTGCCCCTAATTCGAGAGGCTCTTTTAACTGAAAGATGGCTCTACCTTTCCTCATATTGCGTGTTAAGATTACTCTCATTTGTTTATCAATAAATGGCCAGTAAATAGAAAGTGTTAGAGTTTGGTTTGACTGAAGTTCAGCAGTTAGGTGCAGTTTGCAAGGTATTAAAACAGTTCTGAGCGGATGGATGGAAGGTTCCAGTTCCTCTTTTGGACAGTCAGTACTGTTGAATCCTTGCCCATGTTCCTGGAGATGTGTGTAGTAAAACTGAACAGCAGCTCAGAGAACACTTGTGTCAAATTGAGTCAAGATGTACTCTCTCTGTGTGCCGCCGGAGAAAGTGTTTACCTGTCCGTCAACAACATGAGGTGTCACCTGTCAATCACTTTGACAAATGGCGAGTCCAGCAAAACAGCGACGGCATCTTGGATCGCTAGCGAAGGCTGTGGTGGATAAATGAGAGGCCTTGTGTGTTAAAGCAGGGCTGCTGGCTTAGCTAACCTCATCCTGGGGCAGTTTGAATCACGTGAAGGGCAAAAGCAGTTGTTTCAGTTCCACACAGCCAACCCTCAAAGAGTCACTTCAGCCATTATTACACACAACTTTACATTCATATTCTCACTGGGCCTCATTCATGAAGCAAAAGCAGAATGGATTTCTGGGCGAATCATTCTTAAAACCAACTATTTACATCATAATGCTTGTACACAGACATTCATTGTGCCTGTGTTTCAAGAATTGAGGATCTACAGACCAAGTCTATGTGTATGAGTTTTTTGTCTTGTGAGAAGTGTAAAACTGAAAGGGCTTTCTCAAAGCGTGAGGGGGGGAATATTCAACACTGCACAGAACTGAAACTAAAGATCTTTTTACTTACTCAAGGTTTTCAACTGCTGCTCTTCTTGAAATGATTCAGCAGTTTATAACCCATTCTGGAGGCTGTGTTTTCCCTCGCATTAACAGGAGCAGAGCTTCAAATCTGTACTTTTCAAATGTCATATACCTTGGAATTGAGTCAGTGTTTCCCATGGGCTGCATAAACTAGAAGCGGAGCAAACTTTCCCTTTAGCACTGACCTAATCCATTGTTGTGTGGCTTTTAAAGGTTAAAGTTTTGGAAGCTGGTTCTAGATCAGCATACAGGGAAGCGTTGGAGAGCGAGCGGGCTGGGAACGGCATGTCCGACCCTTTCAAAATCTCCCAAACTCTTTGTGGACGAGGAGAATGAGGGGAAAAGGCACTGGAGAAGTGTGTGTGTGTGTGTGTGTGCCTGGGGAGAGAGGGGAAATGTGTTTGACATACGCTCAGCACACACTGCCGGGGAGGCAGGAACAGCAGGACACGATTAATGACCGCAGAATAAGATTGCTACAATATGGCCTCCCTCGGCCCTGCCTCCCTTTCTGTCGGCCTGTCATATTTCACAGCCCTGTTTCACGAGGGGCCGTGCATTTGTGCGTTTTGTTTTCCCCCCTCTCCTTTCATTGCTCCCCCTCTCTCTCTTGATTCCTCAGTAAGCGTCATTGATATGCAGCAGTGTGTTCCTGGACTGCAGACTCTGTTCTCATGGTCGGCCTTTAAAACAGCTTGGCGCTGACTCACGGGTCCACAACTCTTGTAAACATTCAGGTAATGTTTCCCAACTCTTTGAAATGCGAGTTTTACCATCGCAGATGTTCCTGAAGTGCACATGTGACACAGTGAAGAAACATTTGACATGAAACCGGCGCATAACAAGTGGATTTCTAAGCTGGATCTTTCTCAAGTCAAGTCAAGCCACCTTTATTTATACAGCGCTTTTTACAACACAGAGTGTTTCAAAGCAGCTTTACAGAGATAACATGACAATAATGCAACAAAGTTTGTTTCCAGAAGAAAATAGCATCACAGTCCAGCTTAAGTAAGTTCAGTGATGGTTTTATATATGTATATCATCATCCAGCTCAGTTCAGTTCTTGTATAATAGTGTCAGATCAATATTATTGTTGAATATTAAATTGTTTTTGCTTCTTCCCCGTGTCTCGTGCGTTCCCTCGCTGACAGTGGCTGGAAAGAGAAGTGACAGCTGTTTGTTTAGCTTGCCCTCGATGTCACAGACGAGCACTGATAACCCAAAACCAGACTTTAGCATGCTGATTTGTAGTACAACAAATAAAAGTGGGTTTTGAAGACATCTGCGAGGGTTGAGGGCAGAAATCTGGCTGCCAAATGTTGGGATTCCAGCAGTGAAACTGTGAGCCGTCCTGAACTGTCGGTCTGGGATCTGGGCTTCAGAAAGCTGGAGCGACTCGTTGGATCTTTGCACATGAGCGTGTCCATAGCCAGCCCAGCACGGCTGTGTTTGTTGACACGTCCAGAGGAGAATTTCAGTGTTTTCGCACTGTTCATCAATCAGGAGCAGGCTTGGTTTTTCCCAGGGTCAGAAATGCTCTGGAAGTACAGCTGCGTATGCGTTCACCCAAACCACCAACTATATAATCATGTTAACAGTGGCTCCTGTCTCATTTGTTATCTTCACTATAGAACCATTTAGACATGTTCAATATTGAAGTCTTGTGAGTTAAGTGAATCTGACAAAAAACAATGCCTGAGTCGCAATTCATCCCAAAACGAAAACATTACATTTCATTACATTATGAAATTCTTTGCATGACAATTAAAACATGTTCTCCCAAAATTCTCATTGCTGTAATCTGTCCAGACATATTTTTGTTTTTACTTAATATCAAGTGTATTTAACTTCTATTGCACTAACATTAAATGAAGCAATTGATACAATGCACTTATTGTGTAAATACACGTTTTACATCGTGCGGTTACACTTTATTTTAAGGTGTCCTTGTTACAGTGTAATTATACAGTTAATAACTGAGTAATATTAAGCAACTACATGTACTTACTAATCTCAAAATACCTGCATGTAATTACACTGTAAAAAATAATAACTGAATATTTTAAAGAAAAGCATGTAAACTTAACTCATTATGACAAATTTGTGAATGCAATGGTTAAACTAAACAACTTTAGTTACCTGTACTTAGAGCATCTAGTGTGTTGGGCTAAATGCATGTTTATACTGTTATGGTGTTATCTGGTGCAAAACATTGCCACACAAAAAACAGTGAATACATTTTAGAGCGAATACAATTTGAAATGGTTGTTAATAATTCTAGAGTATTTTTCTGCATGCTGTCAAATAAATGACCAATAAGATTTCAGCTTTTTGAGCACTCCAGTCTAATTAGCACATTCCCAATTATTATTGTGAAGTTTACCGTGCTTGCAACTTCACAACTTGGCAGACATGACGTGAAGAGACTCAGACCACTTTTTTGGTGGTGTAAATATATTTATTCTGAAGCAATATTTTCAAATTTTACATACTTAAATCTTCATTTTTGTGATATTTACCCCTGGGTGTTATTTATCTTTATGAAGAGAATTTTTATAACCTTATTAAATGTATGCATCATCTTTCATGTCAAATTTTTACATTTGATCAATCAATTCAGTTATAATAATAAGACACTATAGGGCTGTTACCCATCAAATTCAATAATTTGCACTGCAAAATTACAACTGCAATAAATAATGTTATTAGATTGATGTTTTAAATAAATGTCTGAATATACAACTAAGAAAAAATGCAATACTACCAATAGGTGGCGGCAAGTGACCGTCTTAATTAGTGAGTCATTGAGTCATTCATACAAACGATTCGCTCAAAACCCTGAATCATTCAGTAATAAAACACCGCGCTGCTGCTGCTTTCCTTTGGTGAAATAGAACAAAAACAGTTCATATTGTTTGTGTCTTAAATGAAAGTAACTTAATTTTAACTAGGCTACTTGTTTATTGAACTATAAATTCAATGTAACATTTTTAATCGTGATAATATTCAGCAATACAGCTCCCTTGGTTGTGTTATGTTAAACTAAATCATATGTTATAAATAAAAAAAATAAAAAACAATTTGAATTTTTACCTCAGTACATTTCTTCTGAGTTTTCTATATGCTGTTACACTCATTTGTTTTGATTTCTCCATGAATGTGTCTCTAACAAAGAGCCTCAACACGACTTTAACCAGAAGTACACTACCCATTATCAATCGCTGTTTACACTGAATGTAATAAAATCACAATCAGTACAATCCAGTCCCTCACATTCACAGTCACAACCATCATACTTATATTCATAGATTCATAGCTTCATATATTAACTTTAGGTAATTACAGCATATGACAAAATTTCCCGTACCTGTAACTCGCTGCTTCACTATTATGCATCATTGAAGACATAACTAGCTAGTCACGACTGTTTCCCGAAACCGTATCGTCGCAAATTGGTCGTTCAGCCGCGTTGGTCACGATGTCACGCAGGAGGTGGAGTAATAACTACTTTCAATGAATCTTTTGGGATCGAATTAATGTGAGATGTTTCACTATAAACTACAGACACGGCGTCTGAGGGCTATTTCTTATTTTTCTCAGAGCTCTTCTAAGCTTTTCTTCTAGTAATGACTTTAATGTCAGGGTTCACTTTCACTCTTTGGCTGGAATTTCACAGGAGAGCAACAGAAATCGGCTCACGTTGCAGAAAGGAGAGCGAGATAGACAGAAGAGAGATGGCGAGACCAGCTCCTCCTTCTGTCGTCTGGCAGCTCATCCCAGTGATCCCAGTGATCACACTCATACCTGTTCCTCCAGTTCCTCCTCTGTGCTCCTGGTGCTCCTGATACCAGTGATCACAGTCTTACCTGTTCCTCCAGATCCTCCTCTGTGCTCCTGGTGCTCCTGATGTCCAGATGTCAGTGTTGAACACATGGCTCTGCTTGCGTCTCCTCACACCAGTTCCTCCAGATCCTCCTCTGTGCTCCTGGTGCTCCTGATGTCCAGATGTCAGTGTTGAACACATGGCTCTGCTTGCGTCTCCTCACACCTGTTCCTCCAGATCCTCCTCTGTGCTCCTGGTGCTCCTGATGTGCAGATGTCAGTGTTGAACACATGGCTCTACCCGTGTCTCCTCACACCAGTTCCTCCAGATCCTCCTCTGTGCTCCTGGTGCTCCTGATGTCCAGATGTCAGTATTGAACACATGGCTCTGCCCGTGTCTCCTCACACCAGTTCCTCCAGATCCTCCTCTGTGCTCCTGGTGCTCCTGATGTCCAGATGTCAGTGTTGAACACATGGCTCTACCCGTGTCTCCTCACACCAGTTCCTCCAGTTCCTCCTCTGTGCTCCTGGTGCTCCTGATGTGCAGATGTCAGTGTTGAACACATGGCTCTACCCGTGTCTCCTCACACCAGTTCCTCCAGATCCTCCTCTGTGCTCCTGGTGCTCCTGATGTCCAGATGTCAGTATTGAACACATGGCTCTGCTCGTGTCTCCTCACACCTGTTCCTCCAGTTCCTCCTCTGTGCTCCTGGTGCTCCTGATGTCCAGATGTCAGTATTGAACACATGGCTCTGCCCGTGTCTCCTCACACCAGTTCCTCCAGTTCCTCCTCTGTGCTCCTGGTGCTCCTGATGTCCAGATGTCAGTGTTGAATACATGGCTCTGCCCGTGTCTCCTCACACCTGTTCCTCCAGATCCTCCTCTGTGCTCCTGGTGCTCCTGATGTCCAGATGTCAGTGTTGAACACATGGCTCTACCCGTGTCTCCTCACACCTGTTCCTCCAGACCCTCCTCTGTGCTCCTGGTGCTCCTGATGTCCAGATGTCAGTGTTGAACACATGGCTCTGCTTGTGTCTCCTCACCCCTGTTCCTCCAGATCCTCCTCTGTGCTCCTGGTGCTCCTGATGTCCAGATGTCAGTGTTGAACACATTGCTCTGCTCGTGTCTCCTCACCCCTGTTCCTCCAGATCCTCCTCTGTGCTCCTGGTGCTCCTGATGTCCAGATGTCAGTGTTGAACACATGGCTCTACCCGTGTCTCCTCACACCTGTTCCTCCAGATCCTCCTCTGTGCTCCTGGTGCTCCTGATGTCCAGATGTCAGTGTTGAACACATTGCTCTGCTCGTGTCTCCTCACACCAGTTCCTAGAGATCCTCCTCTGTGCTCCTGGTGCTCCTGATGTCCAGATGTCAGTGTTGAACACATGGCTCTGCTCGTGTCTCCTCACCCCTGTTCCTCCAGATCCTCCTCTGTGCTCCTGGTGCTCCTGATGTCCAGATGTCAGTGTTGAACACATTGCTCTGCTCGTGTCTCCTCACACCAGTTCCTAGAGATCCTCCTCTGTGCTCCTGGTGCTCCTGATGTCCAGATGTCAGTGTTGAACACATGGCTCTGCTCGTGTCTCCTCACACCTGTTCCTCCAGATCCTCCTCTGTGCTCCTGATGTCCAGATGTCAGTGTTGAACACATGGCTCTGCTCGCATCTCCTCACACCAGTTCCTCCAGATCCTCCTCTGTGCTCCTGGTGCTCCTGATGTCCAGATGTCAGTGTTGAACACATGGCTCTGCTCGTGTCTCCTCTCCCCTGTTCCTCCAGATCCTCCTCTGTGCTCCTGGTGCTCCTGATGTGCAGATGTCAGTGTTGAACACATGGCTCTGCTTGTGTCTCCTCATACCAGTTCCTCCAGATCCTCCTCTGTGCTCTTGGTGCTCCTGATGTCCAGATGTCAGTGTTGAACACATGGCTCTGTCCGTGTCTCCTCACCCCTGTTCCTCCAGATCCTCCTCTGTGCTCTTGGTGCTCCTGATGTCCAGATGTCAGTGTTGAACACATTGCTCTGCTCGTGTCTCCTCACCCCTGTTCCTCCAGATCCTCCTCTGTGCTCCTGGTGCTCCTGATGTGCAGATGTCAGTGTTGAACACATGGCTCTGCCCGTGTCTCCTCACACCTGTTCCTCCAGATCCTCCTCTGTGCTCCTGGTGCTCCTGATGTCCAGATGTCAGTGTTGAACACATTGCTCTGCTCGTGTCTCCTCACACCAGTTCCTCCAGATCCTCCTCTGTGCTCCTGGTGCTCCTGATGTGCAGATGTCAGTGTTGAACACATGGCTCTGCTCGTGTCTCCTCACACCAGTTCCTCCAGATCCTCCTCTGTGCTGCTGGTGCTCCTGATGTCCAGATGTCAGTGTTGAACACATGGCTCTGCCCGTGTCTCCTCACACCTGTTCCTCCAGATCCTCCTCTGTGCTCCTGGTGCTCCTGATGTCCAGATGTCAGTGTTGAACACATGGCTCTGCTCGCGTCTCCTCACCCCTGTTCCTCCAGATCCTCCTCTGTGCTCCTGGTGCTCCTGATGTCCAGATGTCAGTGTTGAACACATGGCTCCACTCGCGTCTCCTCACCCCTGTTCCTCCAGATCCTCCTCTGTGCTCCTGGTGCTCCTGATGTCCAGATGTCAGTGTTGAACACATGGCTCTGCTCGCGTCTCCTCACCCCTGTTCCTCCAGATCCTCCTCTGTGCTCCTGGTGCTCCTGATGTCCAGATGTCAGTGTTGAACACATGGCTCTACCCGTGTCTCCTCACACCTGTTCCTCCAGATCCTCCTCTGTGCTCCTGGTGCTCCTGATGTCCAGATGTCAGTGTTGAACACATGGCTCTGCTCGTGTCTCCTCACACCTGTTCCTCCAGATCCTCCTCTGTGCTCCTGGTGCTCCTGATGTCCAGATGTCAGTGTTGAACACATGGCTCTGCTCGCGTCTCCTCACACCTGTTCCTCCAGATCCACCTCTGTGCTCCTGGTGCTCCTGATGTCCAGATGTCAGTGTTGAACACATGGCTCTGCTCGCGTCTCCTCACCCCTGTTCCTCCAGATCCTCCTCTGTGCTCCTGGTGCTCCTGATGTCCAGATGTCAGTGTTGAACACATGGCTCTGCCCGTGTCTCCTCACCCCTGTTCCTCCAGATCCTCCTCTGTGCTCCTGGTGCTCCTGATGTCCAGATGTCAGTGTTGAACACATGGCTCTGCTCGCGTCTCCTCACCCCTGTTCCTCCAGATCCTCCTCTGTGCTCCTGGTGCTCCTGATGTCCAGATGTCAGTGTTGAACACATGGCTCTGCCCGTGTCTCCTCAACACCTGTTCCTCCAGATCCTCCTCTGTGCTCCTGGTGCTCCTGATGTCCAGATGTCAGTGTTGAACACATGGCTCTGCCCGTGTCTCCTCACACCAGTTCCTCCAGATCCTCCTCTGTGCTGCTGGTGCTCCTGATGTCCAGATGTCAGTATTGAACACATGGCTCTGCCCGTGTCTCCTCACACCAGTTCCTCCAGATCCTCCTCTGTGCTGCTGGTGCTCCTGATGTCCAGATGTCAGTGTTGAACACATGGCTCTGCTCGCGTCTCCTCACACCTGATCCTCCAGATCCTCCTCTGTGCTCTTGGTGCTCCTGATGTCCAGATGTCAGTGTTGAACACATTGCTCTGCTCGTGTCTCCTCACACCAGTTCCTAGAGATCCTCCTCTGTGCTCCTGGTGCTCCTGATGTCCAGATGTCAGTGTTGAACACATGGCTCTGCTCGTGTCTCCTCACCCCTGTTCCTCCAGATCCTCCTCTGTGCTCCTGGTGCTCCTGATGTGCAGATGTCAGTGTTGAACACATGGCTCTGCTCGTGTCTCCTCATACCAGTTCCTCCAGATCCTCCTCTGTGCTCTTGGTGCTCCTGATGTCCAGATGTCAGTGTTGAACACATGGCTCTGTCCGTGTCTCCTCACCCCTGTTCCTCCAGATCCTCCTCTGTGCTCTTGGTGCTCCTGATGTCCAGATGTCAGTGTTGAACACATTGCTCTGCTCGTGTCTCCTCACCCCTGTTCCTCCAGATCCTCCTCTGTGCTCCTGGTGCTCCTGATGTGCAGATGTCAGTGTTGAACACATGGCTCTGCCCGTGTCTCCTCACACCTGTTCCTCCAGATCCTCCTCTGTGCTCCTGGTGCTCCTGATGTCCAGATGTCAGTGTTGAACACATTGCTCTGCTCGTGTCTCCTCACACCAGTTCCTCCAGATCCTCCTCTGTGCTCCTGGTGCTCCTGATGTGCAGATGTCAGTGTTGAACACATGGCTCTGCTCGTGTCTCCTCACACCAGTTCCTCCAGATCCTCATCTGTGCTGCTGGTGCTCCTGATGTCCAGATGTCAGTGTTGAACACATGGCTCTGCCCGTGTCTCCTCACACCTGTTCCTCCAGATCCTCCTCTGTGCTCCTGGTGCTCCTGATGTCCAGATGTCAGTGTTGAACACATGGCTCTGCTCGCGTCTCCTCACCCCTGTTCCTCCAGATCCTCCTCTGTGCTCCTGGTGCTCCTGATGTCCAGATGTCAGTGTTGAACACATGGCTCCACTCGCGTCTCCTCACCCCTGTTCCTCCAGATCCTCCTCTGTGCTCCTGGTGCTCCTGATGTCCAGATGTCAGTGTTGAACACATGGCTCTGCTCGCGTCTCCTCACCCCTGTTCCTCCAGATCCTCCTCTGTGCTCCTGGTGCTCCTGATGTCCAGATGTCAGTGTTGAACACATGGCTCTGCTCGTGTCTCCTCACACCTGTTCCTGCAGATCCTCCTCTGTGCTCCTGGTGCTCCTGATGTCCAGATGTCAGTGTTGAACACATGGCTCTGCTCGCGTCTCCTCACACCTGTTCCTCCAGATCCACCTCTGTGCTCCTGGTGCTCCTGATGTCCAGATGTCAGTGTTGAACACATGGCTCTGCTCGCGTCTCCTCACCCCTGTTCCTCTAGATCCTCCTCTGTGCTCCTGGTGCTCCTGATGTCCAGATGTCAGTGTTGAACACATGGCTCTGCCCGTGTCTCCTCACCCCTGTTCCTCCAGATCCTCCTCTGTGCTCCTGGTGCTCCTGATGTCCAGATGTCAGTGTTGAACACATGGCTCTGCTCGCGTCTCCTCACCCCTGTTCCTCCAGATCCTCCTCTGTGCTCCTGGTGCTCCTGATGTCCAGATGTCAGTGTTGAACACATGGCTCTGCCCGTGTCTCCTCAACACCTGTTCCTCCAGATCCTCCTCTGTGCTCCTGGTGCTCCTGATGTCCAGATGTCAGTGTTGAACACATGGCTCTGCCCGTGTCTCCTCAACACCTGTTCCTCCAGATCCTCCTCTGTGCTCCTGGTGCTCCTGATGTCCAGATGTCAGTGTTGAACACATGGCTCTGCCCGTGTCTCCTCACACCAGTTCCTCCAGATCCTCCTCTGTGCTGCTGGTGCTCCTGATGTCCAGATGTCAGTATTGAACACATGGCTCTGCCCGTGTCTCCTCACACCAGTTCCTCCAGATCCTCCTCTGTGCTGCTGGTGCTCCTGATGTCCAGATGTCAGTGTTGAACACATGGCTCTGCTCGCGTCTCCTCACACCTGATCCTCCAGATCCTCCTCTGTGCTCCTGGTGCTCCTGATGTCCAGATGTCAGTGTTGAACACATGGCTCTGCTCGTGTCTCCTCACACCTGTTCCTCCAGATCCTCCTCTGTGCTCCTGATGTCCAGATGTCAGTGTTGAACACATGGCTCTGCTCGCGTCTCCTCACACCTGATCCTCCAGATCCTCCTCTGTGCTCCTGGTGCTCCTGATGTCCAGATGTCAGTGTTGAACACATGGCTCTGCTCGTGTCTCCTCACACCTGTTCCTCCAGATCCTCCTCTGTGCTCCTGGTGCTCCTGATGTCCAGATGTCAGTGTTGAACACATGGCTCTACCCGTGTCTCCTCACACCTGTTCCTCCAGATCCTCCTCTGTGCTCCTGGTGCTCCTGATGTCCAGATGTCAGTATTGAACACATGGCTCTGCTCGTGTCTCCTCACACCAGTTCCTCCAGATCCTCCTCTGTGCTCCTGGTGCTCCTGATGTCCAGATGTCAGTGTTGAACACATGGCTCTGCCCGTGTCTCCTCACACCAGTTCCTCCAGATCCTCCTCTGTGCTCCTGGTGCTCCTGATGTCCAGATGTCAGTGTTGAACACATGGCTCTGCTCGCATCTCCTCACACCAGTTCCTCCAGATCCTCCTCTGTGCTGCTGGTGCTCCTGATGTCCAGATGTCAGTGTTGAACACATGGCTCTGCTCGCGTCTCCTCACACCAGTTCCTCCAGATCCTCCTCTGTGCTCCTGGTGCTCCTGATGTCCAGATGTCAGTGTTGAACACATGGCTCTGCTCGTGTCTCCTCACACCAGTTCCTCCAGATCCTCCTCTGTGCTCCTGGTGCTCCTGATGTCCAGATGTCAGTGTTGAACACATGGCTCTGCTCGCGTCTCCTCACACCAGTTCCTCCAGATCCTCCTCTGTGCTCCTGATGTCCAGATGTCAGTATTGAACACATGGCTCTGCTCGCATCTCCTCACACCAGTTCCTCCAGATCCTCCTCTGTGCTGCTGGTGCTCCTGATGTCCAGATGTCAGTGTTGAACACATGGCTCTGCTCGCGTCTCCTCACACCAGTTCCTCCAGATCCTCCTCTGTGCTCCTGGTGCTCCTGATGTCCAGATGTCAGTGTTGAACACATGGCTCTGCTCGTGTCTCCTCACACCAGTTCCTCCAGATCCTCCTCTGTGCTCCTGGTGCTCCTGATGTCCAGATGTCAGTGTTGAACACATGGCTCTGCTCGCGTCTCCTCACACCAGTTCCTCCAGATCCTCCTCTGTGCTCCTGATGTCCAGATGTCAGTGTTGAACACATGGCTCTGCTCGCATCTCCTCACACCAGTTCCTCCAGATCCTCCTCTGTGCTCCTGATGTCCAGATGTCAGTATTGAACACATGGCTCTGCTCGCATCTCCTCACACCAGTTCCTCCAGATCCTCCTCTGTGCTCCTGGTGCTCCTGATGTCCAGATGTCAGTGTTGAACACATGGCTCTGCTCGCATCTCCTCACACCAGTTCCTCCAGATCCTCCTCTGTGCTCCTGGTGCTCCTGATGTCCAGATGTCAGTGTTGAACACATGGCTCTGCCCGTGTCTCCTCACACCTGTTCCTCCAGATCCTCCTCTGTGCTCCTGGTGCTCCTGATGTCCAGATGTCAGTGTTGAACACATGGCTCTGCTCGCGTCTCCTCACACCAGTTCCTCCAGATCCTCCTCTGTGCTCCTGATGTCCAGATGTCAGTGTTGAACACATGGCTCTGCTCGCATCTCCTCACACCAGTTCCTCCAGATCCTCCTCTGTGCTGCTGGTGCTCCTGATGTCCAGATGTCAGTGTTGAACACATGGCTCTGCTCGTGTCTCCTCACACCTGTTCCTCACAGCTGCCCAGTAAAGCTCCCATTAGCTCCAGCTCGCTGTCCAGCACAGCTGCAGTGCATTCTGGGACATACGCCTGCACTGCACACATGTCTCCGGATTAACAGCCTTCAAAGTGCTTCAGAGGAACCACACGAAACTGTGGGCACGTTATTTCATAGGTACTGTATGTTAGTTTTTATCAGTAGCTCATTGTATGGACTGCATTATAACTTGTATAGATTTGTTCCAGGATGAGGGCATGTCACACAACCCATATGTACACGCTAACAAATGCTGGTTTGTTTTAACCCGATTATGGGTCAAATATGGACAAACCCCAAACGTTGTCCCCATTGACTCCCATAGTAAGAAAAACAAATATACTGTGGAAGTCAACCAGAAACTGTTTGGTTACCAACATTCTTCAACAGATCTTCTTTTGTGTTCAGCAGAAGAAACACACTCATACAGGTTTAGAAAGTATCCACTTCAACGTCAAAAATATAAGTTTTTTTTTTTTTTTTAAATGTACTCGAAGTAAAATATGAATGAAGTAATTGGCCACTTAAGACTCTTTTGAAAAGCACATGTGAAATCATAATGTTTTGTCTTGCTTTAAAGAAGAACACTTGCTTTGATGTTTTGACTAAGATACTCAAGTACTTGATTATAATAATGTTATTTGATATTACATTTAAAGTTAATGTTTTACATGTACTAAATGTACTACACCATTACAAGTGTGCAATTGCAAATATAAGCAAATGCATTCAAGTTTTAGTCAGAGTACAAGTTTGCCATAAACGCTTGTTTTGGCAGAAAACTTCACGTTCATTTCTTACTTTAAAGTCTATTATTCCCGTAAAAGCACTCTTTTAAAAGTCTGCTAATCGTACTGCTTTTTCCCAAGGGTTAACTTACAGCAGTTGGTATAGTTTGATTCTGCACACAGGCTTTGACATCAACAGAATAAAAATCAGCGGATGACAAAATGTCATGAACGAAGACTTTCCTCTTACACACATGGACGAGACGTTATGTGTGTTTAGCTTGTTGCTAACACTGTTTCTCATAATGTGAGCATGTGGTGTTTAATCTCTCCTCTCTAACTCAATATTATCCTGATAACAGTTGCTGAAGCATGTTGATGTTCAGTACGACCTCCAGCTGCCCTGAGCTCACACACACACACACACACACACACACACACACACACACAGAGCATCTGGAATCAGTGTCTTCAGTGCGCAGCCATGTGTGACAGCGAGAGACAGCATAAATTCACAGGGTCGGACCTTTCATGGCACTGCACACACACACACACACACACACACACACACACACACACCACAGACCCGCTCCTGTGCAGCTGCTTTTAGACTAGTGAAACTACAGTATAATAAACCGCAATCAAGCTTTACGAGACACATAGGCGTGCAGTGCAATCAGTTACATTATAAGAATACTTGTTATTATATTAATAACCATATGTGTGTATGGATATCTGAAATCATATGTGTGTATGGATATCTGAAATCAACACCCCAAGACAAGACTGACAACTGTTCTCTGGTCGTCAGTGGGAGATTATTAAAGACCTCGTCAAATGGTTTGACAATCACACGTTTTCATTCTAGAGAGCTTGTTTGGTTGTTTTTGACACCCATGGGTATGGAAGCCACACAATAATAACTAAAAACGGTAAATAACCTCGCAATTCTGACTTTATAACACGCAACTGTGTTTGTGAGAATTGTGAGATAAAAAGTCACAATTACCTTGCTTGTTCTGTGGCGGAAACACACTTCCAAACATTTTAGCCATTTTCCCAAGATTTTTTTATTTATTTATTTAGTTTTATTTTTTAAAATGACTTGAATGTGTGAATTAGATTTTAAAATGAACATCCAAATGAATCAATTCACTACTTGTCAGTCTGTTGGGAGTGGGAGAAAATAATTGCTGGATTCATGTCAAACTACTAGTTATTTACTTATTTTATATATGATGTTTCTGAATAAATCAGCTGAGATATTTAATGGAGCTGTGAAATATTATCAGTTTGGCTCTGGCTTTCAGAGAGAGGTTTCAGAGTACGCACAGCAATCTTCTGTCTCTTCCACTTCACGCTTTTCCTAATAGTTGGTCTTTAAATCACTTTCCTGCAGAATTAATCCTTCTCTTCTGAAAACAAAGCATTTTCACATCTGAATGTCTTAATTCATGATTTCTATGCGAATATTAGCCAAAGAAATAAACCAATTTTGTATTTAGTAGATTCATACTGCATGTCATGATAAATCAATAATAACGTCAACACTGTGAGACCCAATCAGAAAACGTTTCTGCATTAAGAAGATTTTAGGGCAACTTCAATAAAGACATTCACACCATGTAATGTCATCATGTGTGTGTGCTGGAGCCAAAGAACAATCGTTTAAGGATGATAATTGAAAACAGTTGGGAGGATAGTGGTGGAAAATCCCATAATTATATCAAGATTATTCCTCAGTGTATTATTGAATCTGGGCATTGAGTTGAGAATACAGACATCTTATGCTGGAAATGAACTTCACTTGCGTGTACTGTGCGTTTCCCAAAAGCATCGTAAGCAAACTGTGGTCGCAAGTTCTTTCATTGACAACATTGTTGAACGTTTCCCGAAACCATAGTTCCAACAAACTTTCGCAAACAGCTTTGCAAACGTGCGTGATTGCTACTACACCTCTGGGATGTGGTTAGAAGCATTGATTCTAGTTAAAACGACTTAAAGGAGGAGTTCACTTCAGAATTAACATTTCCTGATCATTTACTCTCCTCCACGTCATCCAAGATGTTCATGTCTTTCTTTCTTCAGTGGAAAAGAAATGAAGGTTTTTGAGGAAAACATTATTCCAGGATGTTTCTCCATATAGTGTCTTCAATGGGGTCCAACGGGTCGAAGGTCCAGATGTGAGTTTCAGTGCAGCTTCAAAGTCTCGACACGATCCAGCCGAGGAATAAGAGTCTCATCTAGACAAACCAGCGGACATTTTACAACAAAATACACATTTATATACTTTTAACACTAATGCTGGTCAATGCAGCCCTTCGAAGCTGTTAGACCCCTTGGGCAAGCTAACTTTCAGAACATTCAGTTTCATCCCAACCCAAAATACAGTCAAAAAGTTAAAATCTTAGATGTTAACTAAGATCTTTCTATTATCTATTGAATCCCACACTAATATTTAAAATATTCATAAGCTTAATATATTTAAAAAAATCATAATTTATTGGGTACTTTCAATTGGGAGGTGGTTGTCCCGTGTGTCACTTTAAGGAGCGTCAATGTGTCAATTAAACACACTTTTTTGGGTGTTATTCCATAAAATGTAGTTTTTGTGTGTGTGTGTACAACCATTCAGAACTGTGCTAGCTAACCATGTGCTGATTAGCATCTTTGAGCTAGGCTCTGAAGTATCTAAACTTCGGTAGTGACATCATTGTTTTGGTAGTGGAAAAAAAGGGACACAATCATTTATTTGGAGGAAATAAAATTTTAGTACAGTTTTGCAAATCATTAGCATTTCAGTATGTTTTATTATGCAAATCATTAGTGTTTTAGTATGTGAGTTAAAATTATGTAATCCGCTACCAAAACATTACTATCACAACCGAAACATAAAAATAAAGTATATTAATTATCAACTAAGATGTTGTTATGGTGTTTGTTCCTATGAATATTCAAATGAATGAATCCTTAACTTTGAAATCAGTATGATAAACTTTATGCCTTTTGCAAAGAAAGATTGAATTCAAAAGACAACAAATCTCATAAGTTACACTTAAAATATTGTTAGAATTGTAATTATTATTGATTTACCTGTGAAAACTGTTTTAATAAAAGAGCAAAAAATGCAAAAAAGATGTACACAAAATCTTAATAGGTCAATAAAACCCTTGTTAATAAATTATTCATTATTGTGTTTCGGTAGTAACAAATTTGGGGAGAGGAAAAATATTCCAAAACTTTCTGAAAATATGATGATTTGATTATGTTTCTAGTGTGTTGTGCTGTGTGTGTTCATGATTCAGTGTTTTCACATCTGGCTTTACTTTATCTGCATATTCACTTCATCAAGTTTAAAGCATTTCAGCAGAATTCTGCCAAAATAGAAGCTTTACGATGTGAAATGTTAAAAGCTTGAGGGTTCGAACATTTGTATAAGTGAAGAATTGAAGGCATGCATATTAGAATTAAAACATTACATTTATTTTAAATAATTACATTAAAAAGAGATTTACAATATTTACAAAACAAATTACTGTTGTAATTTACAAGAGTAAATCTCTTACAAGAGAGTTTTTTAAGTAATTGCAAACTACTACTTCTACTACTAATAATAATAGTAATGATAATAATATCATTCCTCAATATATCGCTAAATAATTACACTTTTTAAAAAAATAAATTAATTGTTTTAAATAAACTATACAAATAAAACACTTACTGAAAAAGATTCAATATTTTATGTTTACTTGCATATCATGTACAAACATCAGAGAACCGTGAACACAATAACTTAAAAAAAAGTGACACACAATAACACAAAGTTAAAATATGGCCTCCGAGTGAACTGGCTTTCCTTTAAGGACTTTGAGATTCGATTCCCTCCTTCATTGAGCATTTGCAGGACTGTCTGATTGCTTAATTAACTTAAAAGATCCTGAATTATCATGCACTCGCTGAAGCAAAGGAAATTACTTTGATGGAGGCGTGAAATTATAATTCCAAGTACTAATATATATTTTATAATTCATTTAATATTATCTTTACTAATAACGTTATTAATATTTCATTAAAATGATATGAACATGCAGTCATTGACAGTTAAGGGCCTGGTTTCACGGACAGGGTTTAGATTAAGCCAGGATTAGGCATTTGTTTGTCTTGAGATGCACACCAGTAATGTATTTCCTAATTTCCAGTAATTGTAGGTTTGGGTTTGATCCCAAGGGAGTGTACAGGTGCTGGTCATAAAATTAGAATATCATCAAAAAGTTGATTTATTTCAAGAATTCAACTTAACAGGTGAAACTAATATATTATATAGACTCATTACATGCAAGTGAGATATTTCAAGCCTTTATTTGTTATAATTTTGATGATTATGGCTTACAGCTTGTGAAAACCACGGAATCAAAATCTCAGAAAATTAGAATATTACATGAAATCACACAGTAATTACACAGTGATACCATGGTCATTGAACCAGGTTTTGGTTCTTTTGGCAGTGTGGGCAGGTGCAAATCCTGCTGGAAAATGAAGGAAGCATGAAGTGCTCTGGAAATGTCCTGGTAGACGGCTGCGTTGACTCTGGATTTAATAAAGCACAGTGGACCAAAGTCCTCTTTTCTGATGAGAGCAAATTTTGCATCTCATTTGGAAACCAAGGTCCCAGAGTCTGGAGGAAGAATGGAGAGGCACACAATCCAAGATGCTTGAAGTCCAGTGTGAAGTTTCCACAGTCTGTGTTGGTTTGGGGAGCCATGTCATCGGCTGGTGTTGGTCCACTGTGCTGTCCACTCAACGCAGCCGTCTACCAGGACATTTCCAGAGCACTTCATGCTTCCTTCAGTAGACAAGCTTTATGGAGATGCTGACTTCACTCTCCAGCAGGATTTGCACCGGCCCACACTGCCAAAATAACCAAAACCTGGTTCAATGACCATGGTATCACTGTGTAATTACTGTGTGATTTCATGTAATATTCTAATTTTCTGGGATTTTGATTTCGTGGGTTTCATAAGCTGTAAACCATAATCATCAAAATTATAACAAATAAAGGCTTGAAATATCTCACTTTGCATGTAATGAGTCTATATAATATATTAGTTTCACCTGTTAAGTTGAATTCTTGAAATAAATAAACTTTTTGATGATATTCTAATTTTATGACCAGCACCTGTATACCTCGAACACAACATAAACCACAAATGAAGTCACCATGAATTGATAAAAAATTGACAATTCTGGACCATTGCAGTTTTTATTAATAAATGATTTGTGTTAAATGAATGTCCCTCATAATCTTGACTCTTAATAATTAATCTCTTCTGCTGTTCACTCTGTACATGCTACCCTTAGGAGATATCATTAGGAAGCATGGCTTTAGTTTTCACTGTTATGCCGACGATACTCAGCTGTATATTTCTTCACGGCCTGACAAAACTTACCAATTCACAAAATTAACGGAAAGCATAGCTGATATAAAAAATTGGATGACTAGCTATTTTTCCACCTTAAAAATATATCTAAATTACGCCATATGCTCTCATTGACAAATGCAGAACAATTAGTTCATGCGTTCATGACCTCAAGGATAGATTATTGTAATGCTCTACTGCACAGGTGTCAAACTCAGTTCCTGGAGGGCCACAGCCCTACACAGTTTTGTTCCAACCCTGCTTCAACACACACACACCTGCAGTTTTCAAATAAGCCTGAAGGACTTGATTAGCTGATCAGGTGTGTTTAATTAGGGTTGAAGCTAAACTCTGCAGGGCTGTGGCCCTCCAGGAACTGAGTTTGACACCCCTGCTCTACTGGGTGGTTGCCCCGCATGCTTAATAAACAAACTACAGCGAGTTCAAAACGCAGCAGCTCGAGTTCTTACCAGAACCAGGAAGTATGACCATATTAGCCCGGTTCTGTCAACACTGCATTGGCTCCCTATTAAACATCGCATCAATTTTAAAATATTGCTGATCACTTACAAAGCACTGAATGGTTTAGCTCCGCAGTGCTTGAGCGAGCTCTTAACGCACTATAGTCCGTCACGTCTATTGCGATCTCAAAATTCCGGCCAGTTGATAATACCTAGAATATCAAAATCAACTGCTGGCGGTAGATCCTTCTCCTATTTAGCACCAAAACTTTGGAACAGTCTTCCTACCATTGTCCGGGAAGCAGACACACTCTGTCAGTTCAAAGCTAGACTAAAAACACATCTCTTTGACCTGGCATTCATATAGAAAATTATACATCCCTATTATTCAAATCATTTAAATGGTTATTAGGCTGCATAGATTAGGTCAGCTGGAACCGGGAACACTTCCCATAAATCCTGATGTACTCGCTACATCATAAGAAGAATGGCATCTATGCTTATGTTAGTCTTTCTGCTTAATCCGAGGTTTACTGTAGTCAGCCGGATCCGGGCCGTATCCAGATCAGATGGAGGACCTGCGCCTGGACACGACCACAACACATGATGTAGTCAGCCGGATCCGGGCCGTATCCAGATCAGATGGAGGACCTGCGCCTAGACACGACCACAACACATGATGTAGTCAGCCGGATCCGGGCCATATCCAGACCAGATGGAGGACCTGCGCCTGGACACGACCACAACGCATGATGTAGTCAGCCGGATCCGGGCCGTATCCAGATCAGATGGAGGACCTGCACCTAGACACGACCACAACGCATGATGTAGTCAGCCGGATCCGGGCCGTATCCAGATCAGATGGAGGACCTGCGCCTGGACACGACCACAACGCATGATGTAGTCAGCCGGATCCGGGCCGTATCCAGATCAGATGGAGGACCTGCGCCTGGACACGACCACAACACATGATGTAGTCAGCCGGATCCGGGCCGTATCCAGATCAGATGGAGGACCTGCACCTAGACACGACCACAACACATGATGTAGTGAGCCGGATCCGGGCCGTATCCAGATCAGATGGAGGACCTGCGCCTGGACACGACCACAACACATCCCTGAAGTGTCAGCAGAGATTGTGTCAACTAGCCTCTCATTGACACGACAGCCATCGGCACTGATCCTCAACAAACCCATCTCCATACCGGCGTGACTCTGATCTTCAACCAGATGGAACTGGATAATATTCTGAATGTACAGATCGAATCTGACCTCTGACCTGTAATGCTCCTGGATCATAATCATACACTGTTCGCTCGTTGGCCAGAGGAGAACTGGGCGACTGAGTCTGGGTTCTCCCAAGGGTTTATTCTCCATTCTGTCACTGATGGAGTTTTAGTTCCTTGCCAGTGTCATTTTTGTAGGCTTTTGGCTTGCTTAGTTGGGGACATTTAATATTCAACAATATTATTGAAGTCTGTCTGTCGCCTTTTTCCACCTTTGTTGCCATTGGCTTGGCTTGCTTAGTTCGGGACATTACCCCCTGGTTTCACAGACAGGGCTTAAGACTAGTCCTAGACTAAAATGTAAGTCTGAGCTGTTTCCACTGAAATAAACTTGCACTGACTGATCTTAAAAATATATCAGTGCCTTTTTAGTTTTAAGATGCACATCGGTAATGTTTTTTTCTAAGCATGTTTATAAAAATTACTTAAATGTCCTAATTGATCTATGGTCTAATCCTGGCTTAGTCTAAGCCCTGTCTGTGAAACCGGGCCTACATTTAACATTTAATTTAATATTCAACAATATTATTGATCTGCATGCATTTACACTATTATACAAGAACTGAACTGAGCTGGACGATGACATCACAGTTTTCTCCAGAGCGGCTGTATATATATATATATAAATGAACTAAATTAATAACTTTTTTACAACAAAATGAACCATCACTGAACTTACTTAAGCTGGACTGTGACGCTATTTTATTCTGGAAACTTAGTTGCATTAGCCTATTGTCCTGTTATCTCTGTAAAGCTGCTTTGAAACGATCTGTATTGTAAAAAGTGCTGTATAAATAAAGGTGACTTGACTTCTCTGATGACGAGGGCGGGGCAACCTGTCACTCACATGAGATCCACCAATAGCAAACCACAACCATCCAATCAATTCCCGACAGACACAATCAAGCCCCGCCCACATTTGGTCTGCACTGCTGCATTGTTTCCCTGATATCCGTCACAGTAAGAGACGATTGCAACTTCCATTTCATGCCAAATGTAATGACTGCTATAATTCCAGTGAATGCAGAGTTCCTGATAAGTTTGTCTTCAATAGATTAATCAGTCTGGATACTAAATCTCGAGATTTTAAGATCTTAATATTCCGCTGTGTTAATGATTTCTCCAGTGTTTTGTGGTTTATCAGTGGAGTGTGTTCAGTCAGAGGGACCACCCATAGGGCCGATGTGTGTGTGGAATAATGATGAGTCCCTCTGGGAAACACTGGGATCCTTTCCTGTCTCTCTGATGGGACATTCCCATTCCATCAAACGCTTCGCTGCCTAAATCTTTATTACAGTTGTGAAATTTAGCAGACTGGACAGTGGTTTAAACTGAATTGGTTAAACCTTCTGTGTTACAGCATTTGAGTGAAATCACTATCATACATGAGCCTCAGCCTGAGCTGACAGTCAAAAACAGTTCACTTCTGACATTTCACTTCCAGCTTACCATTCGATCTGGACACCAATGAATGCATGTTAAATTACACCAGTTTTGTTTCATTTGACACACAAACACACACACACACACACACACACACACACACACACACACACACACACACACACACACACACACACACACACACACACACACACACACTCACTCACTTTGTGGGTCTTCTAGAAAAGATTACACAAAATGGGACACTGTGTAGGCCTACATAAAAAAATAAAATAAAATAAAAAGATTTGATATACATATCATTTTTATAAATGGGGATATAACCAAAAAGATGTTTTCTTAGATTTAGATTAAAATTCACACAATGTTATGTTTTTGAATTGCTACTTTATATGCATTAGCTGATTTGTTTCTACTTGTTTTAAAATAAAATGTTTCCTTTTTTGCCATTTTGATGTAAAATGCTTGGTATAAAACCATTTTGCACAAATACATTAGTGCTGTTAATCCAAAGTTTAACTGATGAACTTACACTGATGGAGGGACATTGTAGGCCACATACATTACATGGTTCAAGTGACCCGATTCAGATCGGATATGACCAACGAACCTATAAGCCTGATTCAGATATTCTCTGGTCGGTTTTAGGCCTGGAGATAAACCTGATATGACTGGGAGATGTGCAATGCACCTTCAGAGACCAATTTCCGGGTCAGTACGTCTACCTTGGGTTGTTTCGACAGGTGTACAGTGTAAATGCAGATATCGGATATGGGTCACTACTAAAAGAAGATGTGAGCTGATGTAAGCCTCAAAACAATCTGATATAGTCAACAAATCACAACTGTGCATCAAGACCTGCAGTGCAAACGCAGCCATAGTCTCCCTAAAGCGGCCTTTCAGAACAGGTTAAAGGCAAGAATCCAGCTGTGTCTATCATGCACTCATTTTCTTGACCATTTCTGTCATCAAACATATTGTTCTGCGGCTCACAGATGTGTTTTCTCGCTGTTGTTTAATTAGCTACGACACAGCGATGCGTGTCGCTTCACTGATCTCCTGATGACTGATGAAATCACTGCTGTTTGTACAGCCGAACGCTGGAGTTCCTGTGTTCCTCCTGATGAAAGATGAGCAGTGAGAGTCTGATCGCTTTATCAGCTGGATCTTTATCATCTCTCTTTTACAGACGCCATTCTACATCGTGTTTCATGTTAATAAAAGTTGAATTCATTGCATGTGTATTGAATTGTCTTGTTTTTATTCTCTTCTTCCTCTTTAATGTTGGATGAGTAGATCGCTGTGTTATAGTGGTGTGTTAATGTCATAAACATCCCACAAAAAGACATCAAGCCTGATTTAGGCTGTTTGAGAAAGACACATTCTAAAACAAAGGATATTTTCTATATCTTTCTTTTTATTGCAAATAATGATACAAAAGATAAGCTTCTTTTAAGACGGTGGCATGTTTTACAGTTTATTTGAATGAAATAAAGAACAAGGGAAAGAAATAAATGCTGGTGTTTTCATAGAGATGTAGCCAACAGCCTGCAGAAGTTCCAGTTGTTTCTATGACAGGTTTGATCAAGTCTCACAATTATGATCGGCTCTCAACTAGATTATCAAAAGAACATTTTTTAAAATTTAAAAATGGAAACATTAACAAATGATAAATAAATGAGATGGTTAAAGTTTGCACTACAACTAAATTCATAATCATCTCTGGAAACATTTTAT
This sequence comes from Squalius cephalus, assembly GCF_949319135.1. Classification (NCBI taxonomy): domain Eukaryota; kingdom Metazoa; phylum Chordata; class Actinopteri; order Cypriniformes; family Leuciscidae; genus Squalius; species Squalius cephalus. Next base: position 67,495,645 of record NC_137122.1, read on the forward strand.
CACAAATTAGTCGTACAAAGCCCAAGTACATGATAGTATTACTTTCAAGTCAAACAAACACTAATGAATAAATTAAAGAGGTTAAGACTCCATGGCATCTGAAGGAATGTCAATCTGACCAATGGGGAGCTACGGAGGAGCCTCAGGTCAAAGGGCACTTCCTGTTTCTCCTCCACGATCTCTATAGGCACAGATGGATGAAGGCAGTTTTCACGGAAACACCAGCTCAAATATGGCAAACACGCTTAGGCACGGACTCTAGAAGCGTTCGAGTTCAGACTGTACATCTTTCTCCAGCTAACTTGCACGTACTCTGCCCAAGTTTTAAGAACCCCTCACAAATATATACAGAGGAAAATATCAGGCAAAAGGAGTCTTTACAAAAATATCATCAGTGAAGGAGGTCACAGACAGCTGCGTATAAATCCCCCAATCCAACAAAACTGAGAAGAAAAAAACACATACACAGTACATACTAAAATAATTATCTTGATCTGTCCTCACAGAGGATTTCTCTTCATTATATCTAGAAAAATATAATCACAACTCCAAGCAATGTAAAAAAGGCACAGTCGGGAGCCATTCCGTGAGTTTGAGTTCTTTGAAAGATCTCCAGGATTTTGAATGAGAGTCTCAGGAGGGTCTCAGGAGAGTCTCAGGAGGGTCTCAGGAGAGTCTCAGGAGGGTCTCAGGAGTGTCTCAGGAAAGTCTCAGGAGAGTCTCAGGAGGGTCTCAGGAGGGTCTCAGGAAAGTCTCAAGAGAGTCTCAGGAGGGTCTCAGGAAAGTCTCAGGAGAGTCTCAGGAGGGTCTCAGGAGAGTCTCAGGAGGGTCTCAGGAGTGTCTCAGGAAAGTCTCAGGAGAGTCTCAGGAGGGTCTCAGGAGAGTCTCAGGAGAGTCTCAGGTGGGTCTCAGGAGGGTCTCAGGGCCGGGACAGCTGGGTGTAGACCGGTTGCTGCTGCTCCCAGTGCTGAGGGCTGTGTGGTGGAGGCACCGACGGGACGCCCGCCGTGTCCGCGATGGGGGTGTAAATGGGCCTCTGGCTGGGGCTCATGTAGCTGAAGGCGGGGTACTGGCTGTAGTAGGAGCTAGCAGGGCTCTGGTGCTCGTACTCGTACTGCGGGCGGGCGGTGGAGGGGTAGGGGGAGCTGTAGTGCTGCAGGTTGAAGGTGGCGTAGCTGGCGTGCTGTGGGGATCCCTCGCTGTAGTGGCCGGGACTCAGCTGCTCCGTCTTGATCTGAGTCCTTTGCTGGGGTGGCTCGCCACTCAGCGAGTGCTTGGACATCCAGGTGTGAGCCGATCCGGCCTGAGAGCCGAGCACGTAGCCGGAGGAGTACGCCTGGCCACTGTTGGAGACCGGGACCCCGGGGTGTCCATGAGGAGGCAGGTACTGGTCGAACTCGTTGACGTCGAACGGCTCCATGTTGGAGATGACGTCGCTGCTCAGCTCGCCGATGTCTACGGCGCCGAAGTCGATGCCCTCCTGCAGCGGACGGCCTTCGCGCTTCAAGTCCGCTTTGCTGGACGGCACATCTGTTTTGGGGGTTGTGGGAGGCGTGGGGGGACCTTGGGACTGACCTGCTTTTCAAAACGGAGACAAGAAGAAATTAAAAAAAAAAGAAATGTAGTACCTGGCACACATTATGTTGCTGACGCAACCAGAAAGCTGATAAAGATACACAGCGACGTTAAGAAGGCCAGATAAGATTTATGAGTTTCCCTGCAGGCGTTACATAAGCGTCTGTAGTTTGCAAGGGTACAGGACTCCAGTCAAGTCAAGTCACCTTCATTTATACAGCGCTTTTAACTATATAGATTGTTTCAAAGCAGCTTTTCAGAGATAATAGGAAATTAAAGTAACAGAGATTGTTTTGGCTTTACAGCAGCTCTAGAATAAAGTTATTGTCCAGCTAAAGTTAGTTTTTGATTGATTCACTTCCGTTGCAAAGATCATTATCTTAGGGGCCACTAACACGACACCGTTTTAACTGCAAAAACAGAAAACTTTTAAAAAGAATCCAGTAGTTGAGGCGATTAAGAAGTTGAAGTACCTGAGTGGTCTGCCGGGGAATGCACTTCGCCCATGCTGGACGCCGGAGAGTCGGCCTGCTGCAGGGCTTTGAATATGGCATTGGGAGAGATGTGCGTCTGCTCGCCATCCTCGCCGTCGGTCTGGCCGTTCTTCACTGATTTTCTTCGCCTGGGCTGGTACTTGTAGTCGGGGTGGTCTTTCTTGTGCTGGACCCTGAGACGCTCGGCCTCCTCCACAAACGGACGCTTCTCTCCCTCATTCAGTAGTCTGCAAACATCCATTAAAATGATCAATAATCAGATTTACCTTCTCCAGTTAACAATAAAAAAACTAAGTGTTCTTTAAATTATTATTTATTTTTTACTAAATAATATTTAGCTTTACTGAAATAAACCTGAAAACTCGAAAATGAAGCCATTTTATATCCAGAACAACATTGACATTGACCAAATATTTTCCCCGTCAACACATTTGAACTTTCTCTACCCTAATGTGCAATGCAAAGTAAGGGTTAGTTTGCCTATTTCCAGTTAAACTATCCTATACATTCATCTTTTCTCAAGCTTGAAAAGTGGTTTATTAGCATTATTTAGTTAATCTAATATTTACAATGCAAACGCAAAGTTTTCCAGAGTTTGCCTCGGCTACTAAAATAAATAAGTATTGTTCTGACTTATGGATTTCGGACTTTTCTAGAATCAAATAAAAAATAAATAAATGCAATGCAATGAAATGAAATGAAGTAAACTGCATCTGTTACCTCCAGAGTTTGCCGAGTGTTTTGCTGAGCTCGGCGTTGTGGAGGTGCGGATACTGGTCCGCCAGTTTCCTGCGCGCGGCTTGAGCCCAGACCATGAACGCGTTCATGGGTCTCTTGACGTGCGGTTTGCTCTTGCTGGAGCCGTTGACTCGGACAGGCATGGGCACCAGGGTCCAGTCGTACCCCTTCAGGACCTGAGACACCGCGTCTCTGATGCACACGGGGAACTTGTCCTCCTCGTCCTTCTTAAACTCTCTCAGGTGCTGTTCCGCTCGGGTGCTCTCGCTGTCCGAGCCCGAGCCGGAGGGACACGGAGACCCGGCCGAGTCCTCGGACATGCTCGGGCTGGGCGCGTCGGACAGACTCTTGTCCTGCTCGTCGCTCATTTTCAGGTAGGAGTCGAAGAGATTCATGCAGAAGAGTGAAGAAAACTGTCGTGCAGTGGTAAAATCCTCCTGCAGGAGTTCAGGCGAGTGTGTTGAACGCGCGCGCGCTCCTGCGCAAAAGTGTCCAAAGTTCCTCAGAACTGCTCAGATCTGCGGCTCGCGGGAAAACAAACACATGCAGCACACGACATATATCACTGAGATGAGGACGACAAATCCTGCCTGAGTGTGTGTTAGTGTGTCGAGATATGGAGAGGTTCTGCTCCCTCTCTCTCCAAATCACATCACTTATATATGGATGAATGGAGGCGGAGCAGAACACGATCTCTCTCTCTCTCTCTCTCTCTCTCTCTCTCTCTCTCTCTCTCTCTCTCTCTCTCTCTCTCTCTCTCTCTCTCTCTCACACACACACACACACATTATGCACAAATGCATAAACTTAGATATATGTGGTTAAAGCTAAGTGAACTGGTTTTATTCAAAACTAAAAATACTTGTCTATACACCAACGAAAATAATTTCGGCCAGCTGGTACAAATAACAAACTGCACATTTATGTAGTATATAGTAGTATATATAGCCTAATGTGCTTTTATGTTTCTTTTATTATGTTGAAAGTATAAACTTCACCTGAAGCGCAAAATCACTCGAGATTCTGTTTTCCATCTGGAGTCAGTTTTCTGCAGTGCTCCATTTGGTACATCTAAATGCCAAATGAGTTCATAAGTGTAGTTGAGTGTGTGTGTGTGTGTGTGTGTGTGTGTGTGTGTGTGTGTGTGTGTGTGTGTGTGTTGCATGAATAGCAGTCACAGTCTGTTCGTTGTGTGACCGATAGGGGGCGACAGGAGTTCAGGGACTCAAACCTTCCTTCATTCAGTAGCACAGCCTACAAACAACTGAACTCCGTTTACTTCAAATCAAACTATGAACTTCGCTGAAAATGGCTTTTATCATGATCACAATTTTTTTGTTGAAATCTCAGCACAGCACAGTAATCACGGGAGCTCGAGCACCTCTGCAAAAATGTAATAGGCTTTGCATCTACAAAAACCAAAACAGCTTTGTTTGGGCTTGTTGTCACATGTTATCTTGTGCGTCAATGATGGAAATGTTCAATGGCTTTTTATAGACGAGACTTTAAAGGAATGTCTCTAACATACACAGTAATAAAAAAGTGCATTGTAGAATCTCTCAATACTAAACACCAATATTTTTTTTATTAAACTGTTTAATTTTATTTGATTATTGAGGGGACTTTAAACCACCCCTTGCAAACTTTACTTTAAATGCATATATTAGTATTCTTTATGCTAATTTGTAATTGAAAACAAATAAGTAAATACAAAACATTTACAAGTGAATGTTTTTATTGAAGTTAAAATATCTTATCTCATGGATTTAAAAAGAACAAACAAAGATTATTTATATTAACTGTACAGTTTATTTATTCCATGATTGTATTGTTTTATTTTATTTCTGCATTTTTACATTTTTGTTTACTTGTTTTTACTTTGATTTTGTATTCCGCATTGCTTATGTGGCTTATATTTTAATCTTTTGCATTTAAAAAAGGGTTAAAAACATCATTATTAGCATTACAAACATTACAAGCTACATTTTGAAAGCTACAGCTTTCACTTACAGTCCATGAACGTGTGTCTTTCTTTTTCAATTCTTTAATCATTATGAATTACTTTCATTGAAATGCTCTCAGTATTTTCAGTCTATAAGTTCAAATCAACAGTACAACAGCAACAACAATATAATAAATCTGTGGTAGTAGGGTAAAATAGAAATTGCTCAGTTACTCTCTGTCTCTCTGTGTTTATTTGTGCAAGTAATGTTGTGGAAATGTAATTTTGGGCAGAACGTGGGCTACACATGTGTTCCTCATGAGCTACCTGAAATTTCATGTTTAATAGATCACAGATGTGTGTCTGCCCTCTCTGTATCGCCAAATTACCACAATTACCTGATGAGAAAAGCCGACTTTTTCACCGATTATAAAATGGGCAAATCATCTACACTACCGCTCAAAAGTTTGTGTGTTTTTGTAAGTCTCTTACTCTCACCTCGATGCATTTATTTCAAAGGCTATTGATATGATCAGATACAGTAAAAACAGTAATATTGTTCAATATTAAGTAGCGGTTGAGTTTTGGTGTGGGTGTGTGTGTGGGATCAGCCGGTGGGTTCCTCCTCACTCTGCTCTGAGCGTCAAGCACCGTTCCTCACACACACTGTAGTGCTGGGAAACTTCTCAGCTTTATTTCGAGCCCCAGTGTTAAAAACTGGGAGACAAACAGTGAAAGTCAACTGCTAAATCATGTCCCCCACTCCTGTTCACGCTTGCAGATTCTGTGGCTGTCAGTGTGTGTGTGTGTGTGTGTGTGAGAGAAGTATAGCGTTCATGCTTGTATTGTTCCTCCATGTACTTTTATAATGCTATGTTTGTGGACGACCCTAAGTGATGTTTTCAAACAGCGAGACACTCCAATGGTCATATTAATACTCCCCTGTTGTAAAACGGTTGTCCCAACACTCCAGTCTGGATCATGATAGTGTGTGGATCTCCAAATGCTGTAATTGCAGATCTCCAGGGTACAGTGATTAGCAAAGAAGAACTGCATAGTACTGGATTTTGACGTAATTAATTTACAAACCAATTCTTCAAAACAATTGAGTAGTTCTTCTTATGTCATCACGTAATGGCTTCACTGCGGAAATCTATCATCAAGGCTCTCTGGATTTGTGTCCGAAATACGGTTCAATGATCCCGAGGACTGTGTACTTGCAAACCTGTGGACCTCAGTTCAGTTTACTGTTACTCCAGAACTGTTGGGACAGGATCATTCAGCCTGATTTCTAAACTAGTCAGAGCAGTTTATTACAGAGGCAAACCTAGACCTCAGTTGCTCCAGCATCATATTACTCCGGGGGTGTATTCCAGAAAGCAAGGTTAACTTACCCTCACATTTATCCTCCGCGGCCTGGGTCGAGTTCAGTCAACTTCGGCAAATCCAGGAGTGAACATGGAAACGGACGCTAAGAAGCGCGATTTACATTCGTATCGCATATCGCCACCTAGTGGGCGGTTTTGTTATCTTTTCTATAATTTAATCATTTTTTTTATTACTTTGAATAAGACTAATATTATTTGTTTGATGCTAAATATATAAATTTAAAAAAGAGAGATGGATTGACCCCAAAAACAGTCTGTACTTTTAAAGATAATATGGCTGTAAAACATTTCCACATTTGTTGTGAGATGCATCACATATGCATTCCACTTTCATTCAAAAACCTTTTGAAAGCAAGTCTATAATGTGTGAGAAGAAAAAGATAAATCAAATACAATAAAATAACATTAAATAATGTAGTGTTATGATATATAAATCTATAATATAATATTGTGTGAAATCTGTAATGTTCACTGGAGCCTCATCATGCGCTGAACACCTCTGAGGGTGTTTTCACACTGGGCTGGTTTGCTGCGATCCGAGCGCGATTGTTCCCGGTTCCCTCGCAGTGTTGGTCTGGTTTCACACTGGTCTGGTTTGCTGCGATCCGAGCGCGATTGTTCCCGATTCCCCCGCAGCGTTGGTCTGGTTTCACACTGGGCTGGTTTGCTGCAGTCCGAGCTCGAGCGCGATTGTTCCCGGTTCCCCCGCAGCGTTGGTCTGGTTTCACACTGGGCTGGTTTGCTGCAGTCCGAGCTCGAGCGCGATTGTTCCCGGTTCCCTCGCAGCGTTGGTCTGGTTTCACACTGGTCTGGTTTGCTGCGGTCCGAGCCCGAGCGCGATTGTTCCCGGTTCCCCCGCAGCGTTGGTCTGGTTTCACACTGGGCTGGTTTGCTGCGATCCGAGCGCGATTGTTCCCGGTTCCCCCGCAGCGTTGGTCTGGTTTCACACTGGGCTGGTTTGCTGCAGTCCGAGCTCGAGCGCGATTGTTCCCGGTTCCCCCGCAGCGTTGGTCTGGTTTCACACTGGGCTGGTTTGCTGCAGTCCGAGCTCGAGCGCGATTGTTCCCGGTTCCCTCGCAGCGTTGGTCTGGTTTCACACTGGTCTGGTTTGCTGCAGTCCGAGCTCGAGCGCGATTGTTCCCGGTTCCCTCGCAGCGTTGGTCTGGTTTCACACTGGTCTGGTTTGCTGCAGTCCGAGCTCGAGCGCGATTGTTCCCGGTTCCCCCGCAGCGTTGGTCTGGTTTCACACTGGGCTGGTTTGCTGCGGTCCGAGCTCGAGCGCGATTGTTCCCGGTTCCCTCGCAGCGTTGGTCTGGTTTCACACTGGGCTGGTTTGCTGCAGTCCGAGCTCGAGCGCGATTGTTCCCGGTTCCCCCGCAGCGTTGGTCTGGTTTCACACTGGGCTGGTTTGCTGCGGTCCGAGCTCGAGCGCGATTGTTCCCGGTTCCCCCGCAGCGTTGGTCTGGTTTCACACTGGGCTGGTTTGCTGCGGTCCGAGCTCGAGCGCGATTGTTCCCGGTTCCCCCGCAGCGTTGGTCTGGTTTCACACTGGGCTGGTTTGCTGCAGTCCGAGCTCGAGCGCGATTGTTCCCGGTTCCCCCGCAGCGTTGGTCTGGTTTCGCACTGGGCTGGTTTGCTGCGGTCCGAGCTCGAGCGCGATTGTTCCCGGTTCCCTCGCAGCGCTGGTCTGGTTTCGCACTGGGCTGGTTTGCTGCGGTCCGAGCTCGAGCGTGATTGTTCCCGGTTCCCTCGCAGCGCTGGTCTGGTTTCACACTGAGCTGGTTTGTTGCGGTCCGAGCTCGAGCGTGATTGTTCCCGGTTCCCTCGCAGCGTTGGTCTGGTTTCGCACTGGGCTGGTTTGCTGCGGTCCGAGCTCGAGCGTGATTGTTCCCGGTTCCCTCGCAGCGCTGGTCTGGTTTCACACTGAGCTGGTTTGTTGCGGTCCGAGCCCGAGCGCGATTGTTCCCGGTTCCCCCGCAGCGTTGGTCTGGTTTCACACTGGTCTGGTTTGCTGCGGTCCGAGCTCGAGCGTGATTGTTCCCGGTTCCCCCGCAGCGTTGGTCTGGTTTCACACTGGTCTGGTTTGCTGCGGTCCGAGCTCGAGCGTGATTGTTCCCGGTTCCCTCGCAGCGTTGGTCTGGTTTCGCACTGGGCTGGTTTGCTGCGGTCCGAGCTCGAGCGTGATTGTTCCCGGTTCCCTCGCAGCGCTGGTCTGGTTTCACACTGAGCTGGTTTGTTGCGGTCCGAGCCCGAGCGCGATTGTTCCCGGTTCCCCCGCAGCGTTGGTCTGGTTTCACACTGGTCTGGTTTGCTGCGGTCCGAGCTCGAGCGTGATTGTTCCCGGTTCCCTCGCAGCGTTGGTCTGGTTTCGCACTGGGCTGGTTTGCTGCGGTCCGAGCTCGAGCGTGATTGTTCCCGGTTCCCTCGCAGCGCTGGTCTGGTTTCACACTGAGCTGGTTTGTTGCGGTCCGAGCCCGAGCGCGATTGTTCCCGGTTCCCCCGCAGCGTTGGTCTGGTTTCACACTGGTCTGGTTTGCTGCGGTCCGAGCTCGAGCGTGATTGTTCCCGGTTCCCCCGCAGCGCTGGTCTGGTTTCACACTGAGCTGGTTTGTTGCGGTCCGAGCTCGAGCGTGATTGTTCCCGGTTCCCCCGCAGCGTTGGTCTGGTTTCACACTGGTCTGGTTTGCTGCGGTCCGAGCTCGAGTGCGATTGTTCCCGGTTCCCCCGCAGCGTTGGTCTGGTTTCACACTGGTCTGGTTTGCTGCGGTCTGAGCTCGAACGCGATTGTTCCCGGTTCCCTCGCAGCGTTGGTCTGGTTTCACACTGAGCTGGTTTGTTGCGGTCCGAGCCCGAGCGCGATTGTTCCCGGTTCCCCCGCAGCGTTGGTCTGGTTTCACACTGGGCTGGTTTGCTGCGGTCCGAGCCCGAGCGCGATTGTTCCTGGTTCCCCCGCAGCGCTGGTCTGGTTTCATACTGGTCTGGTTAGCTGCGGTCCGAGCCCGAGCGCGATTGTTCCCGGTTCCCCCGCAGCGTTGGTCTGGTTTCACACTGGGCTGGTTTGCTGTGGTCCGAGCTCGAGCGCGATTGTTCCCGGTTCCCTCGCAGCGTTGGTCTGGTTTCACACTGGGCTGGTTTGCTGCAGTCCGAGCCCGAGCGCGATTGTTCCCGGTTCCCTCGCAGCGCTGGTCTGGTTTCACACTCAACTTGATTCTACCGAACCCTGGTGCGTTTGTGTGCGTTTTAAGTCATCACAAACACACATGGCGCATGATAGAAAACAGAATCCGGGTCATTATATTGTGCTTTTTTTATTAATTAGAGTAGACAGTGGATTGACATTCATTTACCGTTCTGATTGCACTCGCTATGAGCGAATACACTGCAGGCTCACTCTCGCTCGTATCCAAGGTAAATCATTAACACTATAATCCCGTACATGTGTTTTATTGAACTAAATACATCATAATCGGCTAAAACACATGCGCAGGTCACTTCCTGAACATGTGTGCACCCGTGTTGCCTTTACATTCATGTGAATCGTGGCACAGATCGAGTGTAACCGAACCGAATCGAAGGAAGTGTCGGGTTCAGTACCTCAGTGCCCTCCTGGGTCCACATAACAGCTTTCACATTAGCATGTTTTCATGTGAACCGTGCCACAGTCCAAACTAAACTGCCAGTGTAAAAACGTCCTGAAACAAACTAACTCTAAGACATGAGCTGCTCCGGAGCAGGTTGTGTTCAGAGTAAGTGGCTATATGGCTACTAACATAGCCCGTTATGTTACGTGATTAGTGGATGCCATCTGACTTGCTTAATGGTTATTTGAAAATTAGAATTTTATCTCAAAGAGTCTTTGTGCACCGGCGATCTTTTAGCCCTGATGAAGGCCTGAGTGCTGTGTTGCTGGTATTCGTCAAAAATACACTTGTTTTTTCCTTCCATGCACCTTGTTGATTTTGTGAAGTTGCACCAGAATAACTGTACAACACTTCAACTTGCATACCCTTAAAGTTACCTATTTTTTGGAACTGAAAGTTGATGTTATCTGATGCTTACTCTGAGTAAACTTACCCGGGTATGTCACATAACTTGCTTTATGGTAAACCACCCCGGGTTCTTGGCTCATTTCAAGAGTCGAGTCGTGACCTAATGATCCAACCAGTTCACTGAAAAGAACTGGTTCGAAGAGCAATTCTGATTCATGAACTCGACATGAATGGAGACACAACTAGCTCCTGCCTCCAGAAGTATGGATCTCTGTTGGATTAGGGCTCTTCCGACAGGGCCTAGACTCGGTTCATGGCTAAATCCATCTGTGTTGCCTTAGTAGACATGGTTGAATGAACCACACCTTCTAGATATTGCTGCATTTAGTGAAAGTAGAAACATATTTGGCTTCTATCTAGATGAGGCTCAGTGAAGAGTTTGAGGAACTCCTTTCTGCATGGACGGGCAGACCTTTTCTCTTGGAGAAACAGAAAAAAACAAGAGGAAACATGAAGGAAGGAATGGAAAGATGATGGAGTCTGTGGCCTAGACTTGTGAGAAATGACTTTGCACCTGTCCGCTACTTTCCCCTCAGAAGTGCCAGCTTCCACAAGCCTGCCAGGCTGGACACACCTGGACTGAGGACCGGACAGGGATCGCTCTCCAGGTTTCCCCGCCCAGGGTGTCGGCACACTGTCAGAAAGCCACTCCATACGGACGACTGTCTCCGAATGTTTGCACGGCCAGATCAGAGCGCGGCGACACGGGTTGAGTGTTGACACAGAAGCTAACGTTTGAACAAGACTTATCACGGGCCTGGCACCTTCAGAAGGCACGGCTCAAATGATCCCACAATGTTTTTTCACACTTCCCTGACAACCCCACCAAATCTGGCAAAATTGTGCACTCTTCAAGATAACTTGAGCTCAAGTAAAGGCACTGAGAAATAATAGGACTCAAACACGAGTGTAAATAAGTTGTTTGCTGACAAACTACTCAAGTAATTACTTCACAAATGAGCTTTTTAGTACACTAACAATGAACTCTTGAAGTCTTTTATGTCATAAAAACCATCAACTGTATTTAACCGCTATTCAGATGGAACAGAAGCACTGAATTTAATTTTGTGGTCACTTACATTTCCATCCTTGCGAATCTCCAACCCTGAGTAAGAGCAATAGAAGCTAAAAGTTCTGCTTGGCTTAGTGAACAAAACTGTTCATGTAACACTTCTTCTGTTTATTTTTACAAGCTTATAGAATATAACTGTCTGTGCCTCATTGTTTAATCATTTAAACCTGTTATAAAACAAGGATTTTCCCCTGTAAGAATGTGATTTTCCATTAAACAGCTCCAAACAGTCATAAAGAAGCAGTCAATTTCAGCCTTCACTTTTACAACCCATAATTGCCGTTGCACAGTTCCTTGTGTATCTTTCTTGGCTTTTGTCTCTGTTTGAAGATGTGGCCATTATCTTGCTCTTATCGGCTTCTGGTTTCGAGTTCAGTGAAACACCTTGTGGACTTACTGAATGAGGATATTCCAGTCCTTCCAGATAAAGCGCTGTGCCGGTGGATTGATCCCACCTGTAGAGGAGGAACATCATCAAACGACCGCCGACCACACAAATGTGCAGGGAAGTCTGGACTTTCACATTCAGAAGATTGAGCCAGATCATGCAACACCTCACAAATATCTACCCATCAGGGACTTTTTTATACTTTAGCATATACATTTTTGCTTTGAAATGAATGCATTTATGTATTCTATAATATGGTATTCTCATTTAGGAAAGTCCTCATGATTTTGTTGCACAGTGTTTTGTGTGTGTGTGTGTGTGTGTGTGTGTGTGTGTGTTATTCTCTTTTTGTTGCCTGAACTTCTTTCAAAAGCATTTACGTATTAGTGTCAAACAGGAAAAGACATCAAAAGTGTTGTCCAACTTGTTATATTAGTCTGGTAATGTATGATTAGCAGATACAACAATTTCACCAAAGTCTGGAGTGAAATGGTTCTTTAGCAGATAAGTAACTGTCTGGAGTATTAGTGTGAAGACTTCACCGGTGACTCATGCAGATGTCTAGTGTGTGTGTGTGTGTGTGTGTGTGTGTGTGTGTGTGTGTGTTCTTGGTTGAAGTTACTGATTCAGTTTGTGGTTTGCGCTCAGTTCTCAGCACTGGTTCAGTCTGGGTCGACAAACCGCCGTGACTCAGGGTTTTATCCGAGAGCTTAGTGACCTCCAGTCGAGCCGCTGTGTCGTGGGTCTGTAATTAAGCCTCTAGAGTTCCCATTCACATTCACATCACCTGAAGCTCCCCGCAGACCTGCTCAAATCAAAACACAGCTTGTGTGCTTCCGTGCTGTTGCACTTTACTACAATTGTAAATTCTGTTTACAATTGTAAACAGAATTTACAATTCCATTCTGTCTAAATGCCACACATGAGAATCATTGCAAAGTAACCCATTTGTGTTGATCAAGGGGAGATATTAGTTTAAAACCTCTGTCCATTTTAACCTTTGCTAGCTGGTTAGATGGTCCCAGAGATCACTGTTTGGGCCACTGACTGTTATGAGGCTTTAGGAAGGAGGTTGGAGAATCCAGTGCAAACATCAGAGTTCCTCAACAGTAAGCTGGGTCAGTGTCTCAGAGGTCTCGTCTGAGTGCCGTTCGGAGCAGGACGGAAACAATCCTTACGGAGGAATTTCTCACCAACAGAGCTCGTCGCACAGAGGGAAGGAGGGAATGTGAACCCTTCAAGAGCTCCAGGGAACAGATGAATGTGAAGAGGAGGCCTAGTGGGATTGATGTGCTAATAAAAGCTGCGTAAGCTCTTCCTGTCGACCTCCGACTGAGGGTTTAAGGGGAAATAACTGACATTTAAACATTTCAAGTTATGATTATTAAAAATGATTTGGCAAAATCGGATTCTGGCCCTTCTGAATTAAAAAAAGGAAAACTTGTTGATCAGCATTTGAGTTGTCTTTTGCTTTTCTTTGATGATTTAACCCACTGTGAGTGGGAAACTCCAGATTTTCTTCCAGAGTTAGACTGTACGGTTACAGACTAAAGCCAACAGGTAATTGTCATACATTTTTATTGTGAACAGTAGCTATGTTTCCATCCACAGTTTTGAATCTAACTTATTCCAAAGTACGGGTTAGGGTTAGGGTTAGGTTAGGGTAGTTACCCTAACCCTGTCTTCTTATCGGATTAAAAATGATCCATCTCAATTGAGTGCATACATTTTTAATGTACATTTTTTTTAATGTATGTACATCTTTGAATTTTCATGCGATACCCCAAGATTTGCATAAAAATATGTGAGTGGAAACATGGCTAGTGTTACCATTCAGGGTTTGTGCATTTTTGTGTATTGTTAATGACTTCTGACCTCCAAAGTTGAAACTTCCTATAGCAATCTAAATGGCAGTTTAAATAAAAAGAAAACTAATTTTTATAATCACAGCAGACAATAGCACATCTGTTGAATCACCCTTCATGCGACATAAATGTGTACGGATGCTACTTTTATTACAATGCACTTTTACCAGTCAGATTTCAGTGTCAGACAGGGAAACAGACGTGTTGAGCTCACGGTTTTGTCATTACTGTGGTTTGTCATTATTGTCAGGAGAAAAAAAAAAAACTATGACATTTTTTTTGTCAAGCTAATTCTCATAAAAACTCTCTTTGATCTTACTTGAATTAAGGATTAAAATGAATGTATTAATGTCGGAAGTTTAAAATGCAAGCTTTAGGACTATTTAAGTGTTTTGGTGCCACTGTGATAAGGGTTTATAAATATATATAAACACTTTTATTCAGCAAGAATGCATTAAATAGATCAAAACTGACAGTATAGTTTTACATTATGAAATATGTATTTGTTTAATGTTCTTTTGAGCTTTATTGTTTTAGACATTGATTTTAATAATCATAAATGTTTCTTGAGCATCAAATCCTCATATTAGAGTGATTTCTGAAGGATCATGTGACACTGAAGACTGGAGTAATGATGCTGAACATTCAGCTTTGATCACAGGAATAAATTACACTTTACTATATATTCACATAGAAAACAGAACTGTTCAATTGTAATAATACTCAACCATCTGTGTGGACAGAAGCCAGTGACAGAAAGGACTGAGACTGCTGTTGTCCAGTGGTGTAGCTGGTCCTCCCTGTATCTGAAGTGTTGAGGAAAAAAATCAGGTACATTTTAAAATTAATTAGTTATCAAAAATCAGAGAAATACATGTATTTTGAAAAAGATTCCCGGCGACCTTGACGAGGACAGAGCGGTTATGATGAATGGATGGATGATGATGAAAAAGATATGAAAACAAATATATTGTCACAGTTTCTATAAAGAAACATGCTTAGCTGCTCATATCTTTGAAGTTGCTTTGTGTTTGTGCCGTGTAAGGACAGGCAGATTTCCTCAAGCTTGATTTTGTATTGATTTGAATCTGTGAGTTTTCAGCTTTAATCAGTGTAAATGAGCAGTGCTCAGGAGTTATCCTCTTCTCTAAACATGGGCCGGTCCTGTCAGCCAGGGCGTCAGAGGGTGAACCCCAATGATCTCATCAACCCGTCGTCCAGGTCATGTCAAATCAACTCATCTGGGGCAGACTTATGAGCTGTTGCATCATGTGTTCATATTCTCACCCAAACCCACTTTCACAGCGCTGACTTGCTCTTCACAGCCTTCTTATAACAAGAGAAATCATAAATGAGACCTTTTAACTCTTTCCCCACCAGCATTTCTAATATTTTTCACAGAATATTATCAAATATTAATTTCAACACCATCAAATGAGACTGGAGTATATGTCCTGTAGCTCGTCCAGTCCTGTAGCTCGTCCTGGGTCGACATTTCATTCAGTAATGTTAGGTAGTTTTGATTTATATTCTGTTTAATGTTGATGATCGCGTTATTTTATGCATCGGCTTAACTATGATATCTTGTTTCTGCTTCTTCTTCTCCTGTGTTTTGATCAGGATAGTTATCTTCCAGAAGATGTGTCACAGCGCCCCCTACAGTATAACAGTGAAACACGGAAAGTCTGAAAATTACGTCAACGGCGGGGAAAGAGTTAATATCTGCACTCAGCAATCATTTAAAAAAGACAAAAGATCTGACTTTTTATTACATTTTATAGTTCTACACATTTTTATGAATATTAGGAGGAACATCTAAGATAAAGTTCACACTTTAAACACAATTACCTATTGTAAGCTACACCATTTTTCCATTGCAAAGCTACAATATTTGAGGTACAAAAAGTTTTCAGTCTCATTGTCTACACTCTCCTTCTTCCAGCCTCTTTCCGCACCTCCACCAACAGCCTCATTTGTCTGATTTATATTGGAGGCAATGAGGCCCCGCAGGGCCCCTGAGAGAGATTTATCCCCTGTGTGAGTCAGTGGACTGCTGTTGCTCCATCTAATTACCCCCGCACACTGAGGCATTACAACCCCTGTTACACTCACAGACTCACGCTGCAAACACAACCCTGTTACACTCACAGACTCACACTATAAACACAACCCTGTTACACTCACACTATAAACACAACCCTGTTACACTCACAGACTCACACTGAGCCATTACAACCCCTGTTACACTCACAGACTCACACTGAGCCATTACAACCAATGTTACACTCACAGACTCACACTGCAAACACAACCCTGTTACACTCACAGACTCACACTGAGCCATTACAACCCCTGTTACATTCATAGACGCACACTGAGCCATTACAACCCCTGTTACACTCACAGACTCACACTGCGAACACAACCCTGTTACACTCACAGACTCACACTGAGCCATTACAACCCCTGTTACACTCATAGACGCACACTGAGCCATTACAACCCCTGTTACACTCACAGACTCACACTGCAAACACAACCCTGTTACACTCACAGACTCACACTGAGCCATTACAACCCCTGTTACACTCATAGACGCACACTGAGCCATTACAACCCCTGTTACACTCACAGACTCACACTGCAAACACAACCAATGTTACACTCACAGACTCACACTGAGCCATTACAACCCCTGTTACATTCACAGACTCACACTGAGCCATTACAACCCCTGTTACACTCACAGACTCACGCTGCAAACACAACCCTGTTACACTCACAGACTCACACTGAGCCATTACAACCCCTGTTACACTCACAGACTCACACTATAAACACAACCCTGTTACACTCACAGACTCACACTATAAACACAACCCTGTTACACTCACAGACTCACACTGAGCCATTACAACCCCTGTTACACTCACAGACTCACACTGAGCCATTACAACCAATGTTACACTCACAGACTCACACTGAGCCATTACAACCCCTGTTACACTCACAGACTCACACTGAGCCATTACAACCCCTGTTACACTCACAGACTCACACTGCGAACACAACCCTGTTACACTCACAGACTCACACTGAGCCATTACAACCCCTGTTACACTCACAGACTCACGCTGCAAACACAACCCTGTTACACTCACAGACTCACACTGCAAACACAACCCTGTTACACTCACAGACTCACACTGCAAACACAACCCTGTTACACTCACAGACTCACACTGAGCCATTACAACCCCTGTTACACTCACAGACTCACACTGAGCCATTACAACCCCTGTTACACTCACAGACTCACACTGTGAACACAACCCTGTTACACTCACAGACTCACACTGCAAACACAACCCTGTTACACTCACAGACTCACACTGAGCCATTACAACCCCTGTTACATTCACAGACTCACACTGAGCCATTACAACCCCTGTTACACTCACAGACTTACACTGTAAACACAACCATATTACACTCACAGACTCACACTGAGCCATTACAACCCCTGTTACACTCACAGACTCACACTGAGCCATTACAACCCCTGTTACACTCACAGACTCACACTGCGAACACAACCCTGTTACACTCACAGACTCACACTGAGCCATTACAACCCCTGTTACACTCACAGACTCACACTGAGCCATTACAACCCCTGTTACACTCACAGACTCACACTGCGAACACAACCCTGTTACACTCACAGACTCACACTGAGCCATTATAACCCCTGTTACACTCACAGACTCACACTGAGCCATTACAACCCCTGTTACACTCACAGACTTACACTGTAAACACAACCCTGTTACACTCACAGACTTACACTGTAAACACAACCCTGTTACACTCACACTGCAAACACAACCCTGTTACACTCACAGACTCACACTGAGCCATTACAACCCCTGTTACACTCACAGACTTACACTGCGAACACAACCCTGTTACACTCACAGACTCACACTGAGCCATTACAACCTGTTACACTCAGAGACTCACACTGCGAACACAACCCTGTTACACTCACAGACTCACACTGAGCCATTACAACCCCTGTTACACTCACAGACTTACACTGTAAACACAACCCTGTTACACTCACAGACTCACACTGAGCCATTACAACCCCTGTTACACTCACAGACTTACACTGTAAACACAACCCTGTTACACTCACAGACTCACACTGAGCCATTACAACCTGTTACACTCAGAGACTCACACTGCGAACACAACCCTGTTACACTCACAGACTCACACTGAGCCATTACAACCCCTGTTACACTCACAGACTCACACTGCGAACACAACCCTGTTACACTCACAGACTCACACTGAGCCATTACAACCCCTGTTACACTCACAGACTCACACTGCAAACACAACCCTGTTACACTCACAGACTCACACTGCGAACACAACCCTGTTACACTCACAGACTCACACTGAGCCATTACAACCCCTGTTACACTCACAGACTCACACTGAGCCATTACAACCCCTGTTACACTCACAGACTTACACTGTAAACACAACCCTGTTACACTCACAGACTTACACTGTAAACACAACCCTGTTACACTCACACTGCAAACACAACCCTGTTACACTCACAGACTCACACTGAGCCATTACAACCCCTGTTACACTCACAGACTCACACTGCAAACACAACCCTGTTACACTCACAGACTCACACTGAGCCATTACAACCCCTGTTACACTCACAGACTCACACTGCGAACACAACCCTGTTACATTCACAGACTCACACTGCAAACACAACCCTGTTACATTCACAGACTCACACTGCTAACACAATCATGTTACACTCGCAGACTCACACTGCAAACACAACCCTGTTACACTCGCAGACTCACACTGCAAACACAACCCTGTTACACTCACAGACTCACACTGCGAACACAACCCTATTACATTCACAGACTCACACTGCAAACACAACCCTCTTACACTCACAGACTCACACTGAGCCATTACAACCCCTGTTACACTCACAGACTCACACTGCAAACACAACCCTCTTACACTCACAGACTCACACTGAGCCATTACAACCCCTGTTACACTCACAGACTTACACTGTAAACACAACCCTCTTACACTCACAGACTCACACTGAGGCATTACAACCCCTGTTACACTCACAGACTCACACTGCAAACACAACCCTCTTACACTCACAGACTCACACTGCAAACACAACCCTGTTACACTCACAGACTCACACTGAGCCATTACAACCCCTGTTACACTCACAGACTCACACTGCAAACACAACCCTCTTACACTCACAGACTCACACTGAGCCATTACAACCCCTGTTACACTCACAGACTCACACTGCAAACACAACCCTCTTACACTCACAGACTCACACTGAGCCATTACAACCCCTGTTACACTCACAGACTTACACTGTAAACACAACCCTCTTACACTCACAGACTCACACTGAGGCATTACAACCCCTGTTACACTCACAGACTCACACTGCAAACACAACCCTCTTACACTCACAGACTCACACTGCAAACACAACCCTGTTACACTCACAGACTCACACTGCGAACACAACCCTATTACATTCACAGACTCACACTGCAAACACAACCCTCTTACACTCACAGACTCACACTGAGCCATTACAACCCCTGTTACACTCACAGACTCACACTGCAAACACAACCCTCTTACACTCACAGACTCACACTGCAAACACAACCCTGTTACACTCACAGAATCACACTGCAAACACAACCCTGTTACACTCACAGACTCACACTGCGAACACAACCCTATTACATTCACAGACTCACACTACGAACACAATCATGTTACACTCGCAGACTCACACTGCAAACACAACCGTTACATTCACAGACTTGCACTGCGCTTCTCGCCAGTCAATGAATACATACTACAATAGCCACTAAGAGTTAAGTTTGTTAATTTCCTCAGCTTGATATTGTCTGAATGAAGAAGGCTGTAGTTTCAACTGAAAAATGAAGCTTGTAAAGCATGCTAGCCAGAAGCTTTGATTGTTCTAAAGGCCATTTCCTTCTCTGGCTTCCTCGGAAAACACACCACATAATAATACTGTTCTTCAGGCCAAATCGGTGTAAAACTCCTGCTCAATGCTCAAAGTTTTGCAGTTGGCTCTCTAATGGTTCCCTAACTTGTAATATTGTAAGATGATGAGTATTTGTTATAGATGCTCCAGTGCTGTGGGGTTTCAATGCAGGAGGAGACTGGTGCTGACATGAGACATTGCAATGGAAAGTTTTGGCCATTGTGTTTCCTCTGCACTGCCAAAACTGAAATCTAAGAAAGTAAAAAAAAAACTAAAAAAATCTTATTTCTAGAAAATATGTCCTGTTTTTTTTTTTTGTTTTTTTTTTGCCATAAAAGATAAAAAGTCTTATAAAATACATTGCACTATACTTTAAGAAAATTGGTCTTCCTCAGTCTTGGCAAGTGAATTTTAACTCATTTTGAAGCAAGATGCATTTAAATCTAGATAAAGTGTACTAAACTTATTAATTTAATGGGATGTTTTAAGAGTTTTCATCTATTTTCAGG
Organism: Squalius cephalus; assembly: GCF_949319135.1. Taxonomy (NCBI): domain Eukaryota; kingdom Metazoa; phylum Chordata; class Actinopteri; order Cypriniformes; family Leuciscidae; genus Squalius; species Squalius cephalus. Next base: position 67,515,783 of record NC_137122.1, read on the forward strand.
TTATTGTGAATCTTTAACAAATTTAAATAAGCTGAATTTAAGGTTTAATATTCTAGTTTTAATGTAATCTTCACTAAAATGACTTATTATTTAGTGCTTATAAAAAGTGGAAACTGCATAGTTTTGGGCATGTTTGTCTAGTTTTAAGATCAAATATTCTAGTTTTAATGCAATTTTCACTTAATTAATTTATTATTCAATTCTTATAAAAATGAAAAATTACACAGTTTTAAGCATTTTTGTCTAGTTTTAAGATCCAATAGCATTTATTAGTGATTGAATATTTATGCTATTTTCAAGAGCTCTTATAAGTCGGTTTTGCGTACCCCATTGGCAGATTTCTTTTGCTTGATTTTAGTGCACTTTACCTAGATTTAAGTGCATCCTGCTTGTTTCAAGAAGGGCATTTTTTTGCAATGCGTAAAGCATGGCAGCACTGCTAGTTTTCTCTCCTTTCTCTCAGACAGGGTGGTCAGGAAAAAGGCTCTCGGAGGAGGGAAAAGGACTGATTCTGGCCAGACACCAGAAGAAGGAAAGTCCTCCACATTGGTCCACGCTCTGGAATAACGCTCCTATGAAATCTCCTTCCAGAGTGTCCTGCTATGTGGGTGTTTCTGCATGTAAAATCTCCTCAACAAGCTGAAGAAAACCATGCATACTCACAATTTACAAGTGTAATTGGCTATCCGTTGTTCCCCAAACCCCATCACCCCCACCCAATCACAATCACTTAGCGTAAACAGAGTGCAGACCCCGGTAGCTAATTTCCCCTGTCCCACTTCCCTCGGCAGCCACTTCACTTCAATTTGTTAAGACGTCTTATTAAACGTGCTGGACAAAGTGGACGGCCCCTGCATTTCAGTGAGCCAGTAAACAGGGTCAGAGTTGAATTGAGGGCTGGTCTTGATTACAGTGTTTTGATTTCCAAAAATGTGCATTTCAATGAAACCTTGGCGTACAAAAGCAGGCGAGCGATTAGTGATCGTTGTGTTTTTAGCTGAAGTGGTTGTAGGTATGCTTTACCTCTATGTCCTCTGTTGATTGGTTGTGTGCAACAAATGACATTAACTTTGGGTTTTCAGCTTGTGAAGCCGAATCGAAGCATTGTCGCGTGAATGTATGTTGAGGCTGTGCCAGCGTCTCGTAAAGTTGCCACGTCCTGTAAAATTCTGAAAGGGATACTTATTAGGGCTTTATGCATTAGTGAACTTTATTTTATTAGTTTTTAACCCCTCCCTCGGGGGTCTGTAAGCTGCCGTTGTGTTTTCAGACTGGTCTTTATTTGTCATTATTCTGCCTTCTCCTGTTTACTGTCCCCAGCTTCACCCCTGAGTCTCTCGCTCCCCCTCTCGGTAGGGCACCCTACACCTCATCAATCATCCAGTCCCTCGTTCCACCGCTCGCTAAAGCCCAATTTTCATTTTTCATGTGCGCCCCCTTTCCTGCAATTATATGTCCTGGTCCCAGCATATGAAACAGTATTGCAGGGAAACCTTCGTTCGGCCATTTGAAAAACACTTAAGCTTGGGCAGTAGTGCTTGTTTGTGGACCCTGGATGAATTTCACAGTCAAACTTCCAGAGCGTTATGATGTTAGAAGAAGCCTGAGAAGCTCATCAAATGAGTTGTTTGGTGGACAATCTGACAATATTGTGATTTTTATGTTAAAAGTTGCATATGCAGACATACACGATGTGTAACGAAAGACCTGCCAATAAATGTGGGTTTGCCACAAGGTAATTGTTACCATATTGTGTCAGGCATATCATGACTTTGCTCGGCAAAGCCATTATTAGTTTCATTCATGCAGTAAAGCTCTTTTCTCCATGCCATGATCACTCATTGTCGATGCAGTCTGACACTGTGAAATAATCACACACGTGCTGATTTACTGGAAGCATGCATGTAATACTGTATGTAATTTCATGGGTTTGTCACTGTAAATGCAAAATTTGGTTAATAGAGTCCTACTGTAAAACTATAGTTCGGGAGGAGGTAGGTCATTTTATCCTGTCAATCTTACGCAAAGCAATACAAACACCTTCTTAGCTCATTATCCAGCAACTGGTTACATTAGGTGTCCTTAACTACTATGAGTACAATGGTCATATTGTGTTCATGTTGAATTGCCAAACACTTGTGCTGTTATTAAGGTGGATACGGGTAAGGTTAGGGACAGGTTTGGTGGTACGGGTTAGTTTAATACTAGGTTAAGGTGTAAGGGAAGGGTCAACAGAATAATTATAGTTGTAATTACAGAAATTACACATTTTATGCAAGTATTATGTAAAAAAAAGCATGTGTCCACAATAAGTGCACTGTAGTAAATCATTAATTAAAATGTATGTACATAGCAGTTAAAGACCCCTAACATAAGGTGGGACCCAGCAACTTAATCAAATTAATGAAGTGTCATCCTTCCATTAGAAAATGTCTGTTGTGCAGTGATAAACACAGCAGTTGGAGAAGCATGTGATTTATGTTACTACTGTATCGGCCAATCAGCATCCAGGGCCAGAACAATCTGCTTTATAATCTGTGATAAACGCAACTTGAGTTCTATCAACTACAAAGGAAAACTGTTTCAAATCAGTCTTGTTACTACTAAAAAATAAACAAAACGTGCATATGCATTACACTGAAATCCATATAAACCTTAATTAAGTGTACAGAACCTGTTACTTGTAAAGTTTTAAACCACACTTTTCAAGATGTATTCGTTTTCCCAAAAAGCAACCAAGCATAAGTTATCAGGTTTACTTTTTATCTGGCCCTCGCATGATTTTACCCAGACATGGCTGGTTAGTGATCATTTGAGTATCATTATTATGTTATCACATAGTTATACTTTTAAAAGAGAGAGATAGTTGCACGTGTTAAACATAATTTGAGGGAAAAATCTAAATGATTTCTGTGGTAATCGACCACTCATTTCCTGTTCACAGCGCTATCAGGAGGATCACTTTCAGCCATTTTCCATGCGCTCATATGACCCGTCAGACATCAGAGACGTGAGTCAGTGTGTCTGTCATTACTCTGAGCCGTCACACGAGAGACTCTGAGCCGTCACTCCCAAAGCTTCGCTGAAGGAAGGGAAAGGAAAGACACATTTCCCATCTCTCTGTGGAGGAGGGAAGAACTTCTGAAGAGCCTCCTGATGAGTTGTGTCGGAATGCCTGCAGAATAAACACCTTTCTGACGTCTCGTAAAGGAAATACACGCAAGTTGTATGTGGCTGTCAAACATTAACCTCCAGTTAGAAGCTCACTTAAATAATGAAGTGGTTTTTCCACACGAAGGTGAAAAAGGCGTCTTTACACCACAATAAAAGTGTGTCAAAAGAGTGATAAAGAATTACTCAGAGGGAGCTGTTCATTGCAAACAAATGGTTTACTGTAATCAAATTATTTACGTCACCCTCTGGTTTTTACAGAAATTACAGAAATACATTTTATTTCATTGAAATGAATGTACTATATTTGAATTTTTTACACTTTATTAATAATCCATTTACTTTTTGAGCATAGACCTGAAAAACGAACTTAAACTGTGGTAAATCTGAATGCTTTAAAAGCACAGACTGAAGTTTGATCTCTTTTTAAAGACGACACTTGGCAGATTATTGCTGAAGTGAATTTTTTTTTTTTTTTAAGATAACTTAAAAAAAGTTTTATGTTTATTTTTTAGGAAAAATGTGCAAAAATACTATTTTTCATTTTCATATGAAATATATTTTCAAAGACATGTTTTTCTCTGCAAGAAAATAAAAGGCAAAAATCTAAAATGTTCAAAATGTGATATCTTAAAAAATGAGCTTTCAGTGAGATGTTGTTTGGCTGCAGTACCAAACGCTTCCACTAGATGAAATTCATCTCCATTCATTTCCAATGCGCTTATTTTTGACCGCGAGAAGAACAAGTGCGACTATTTTATTCATTTAACCTGTTTGAATCGTGTCCATGATTTTTTTTTTTGTGCGTGTGTGTGTTCACATTGCAAGTGCCAAAACTTTTACCAAGTTTCGCACCATTCCAATAAAGAATTATTTTTATTTTTATTTCGGTCAAAAATGACAGAAGAGCAGCAGAGGGTTAGTTCACACAAAAATGAACATTTCGTTATCATTTATTCACAATCATGACGTTTCAAACCAGTATGACTGTCTTCCATGTATAAGAAAGCTTCTTCATAAGCTTCTCCATACAGCGAAAGCAAAGCTTGCAGTGACCGGAGGCTGCCACACTCCACATGATATATATATATATGTAGAAGCAGTGTATAGGCACAGACTGTAGTTCCTGTGACAGTAGCTGAAGTTGCAGCTGTGTGGGACACATCTGAAGGGTTTTCCGGTCTCCAGCTGCTGTCCAGGAGTGTGTCAGCGGGAAGCGATCCTGCCTCCAGGATACAGACAATTAGCTGTTTCAGCTGAGTTATGAAGTGTGAGTTTCCTTTTCTTCTGGAGTGAATGCTATTAAACCGTGTATCTTATGGATGTCGGAGAGAAGAATTAATAAATGACGATTAAACTAAAATTTTACTTTAGTTTTAACTCCCTGTGTGCGTGTGTGCGTGTGTGTGTGCGCGAGTGCGTGTGTTTTCTGCCATGCGGAGACGGATTGCTCTTTTGCGTGGCTCTGACAGGCGGGCTGCTAAACAGCATTCACTTGAAGGAAGGCTGGCCGGAGCACATTTATTCCAGATCGGGTAATAACCCCGCAGCTGGGCATTCAGTGCTGACCAGCACGTGGGGGTGGACCACACACACACACACACACACACACACACACAGATCGGATGTTATTATTGGTGGATGTATCTGTGGGTTGATGTTCTCCAGGTCCCTGAAAGCCCAGCACAGGCCAATGAGGAGTGCGCTCCGGTTTATATGGGTGTCATTTTGAGAAATCTGTGCTACACCTCTTCATGAAGTATTCTAGAAAATATCATAATTATTTGCAATGCCCAGCATACACACTACGAACAAACTTCTAGAGTTTTGAATTATACTTTAACCTAATTGTATTCGCCCTCTCTACGGACATGAATGACTCCTCAAATCATGCAGTTGTTGAGGCGAGGTGTGCCGCTGTGTAAGCGGTCGAGAGCCTCGTCTCTTTCTCCCAGATCTTGGAGAGTCTGCACAGCCTGACGTGAGATGAGTCTACACACACACACAGAGACACAGCAAACACCAACCCTCAGTGAGTATAGAATATAGGACTGTAATAATATATCACAATACAAAAATGCATCAATATGTATCGTGGATAGTGACAATATGTATTGTGTTTATAGTTCACCCAAAATAAAAATTACTGTGTGAGAAAAAATTTAAGTTTACATTGTTTTTAGTGTCAGTACTATATTAAACTACTATATATAATGTTGAATATAATGTATAATAATGCAATGGGGGAATATTTGTGGCTCCTGATATTGCCAAATGTCTGGTGTTACCAGTAAAAAGTGGCCGACATTATTTTAAATATATCTAGTCAGAGTGAAAGCGTGTTTTTTCAGCTACAGAATCATGAATATTGTTATTCTGGTGTCTCTATTGTCCTGTGCTTTGGGTTTCCAGCACCGAGTCCAAGCCTATTCATTTACACCAACAATGTAATACCAAATTTAGCATTTTAATCAACTGTAAAAAAAGAGAAAATTGTTGGGTTACAGCGGGTTCAATTCAGTCTCTCAATTTTCTAATGAGAGACGTGTGACCACCTAGTCAAGAGTATCTTATGCGTGTCCATGTTGAGGGTTCCCCTGCGTGTTTATGTAGGAGTAATTGAGGACTGATAGGACAGGTGGGGGGAGAGCTGCTGTTTTACCAAACGTTCTCCTGTTAATCCCGAGTCAGGAAAACTAGACCTGGCCTGACCCCAAGCCTCGGCCCCAATCAGCCTGAGCCGATCATAACTCTCAACTGTCCTGTGGAGTTTTTTCTTTTATTTGCCCAAACCTGTCAAAATATCCCTCTCTCTCCCTGTCAGACGTGTCGAGGTGATGGCAACAAGACCTTGGCTGTAATTTCCAGAAATCTGTCGAAATTGCTTAACTCTTAAATTATATTTAATTGGCCCCTGAGTTGGGTTACAGCGGGTTGCTCCCAATCACAGCCACACGGACTGAAAAACTCGACTCACTTCCAGCTGTGTAACAATGGCCAAATGAGTGCTTACCAACATCAGACCCGCTGCCAAAGCTTACCAGGGACAAATTTGCTCAATGCACTGTTTATTTTGGTAAGTGCTTGTGGCACGGCCCATCTGTAATGCTCAATAACCGCGCGCCTGTGAGACAATGCTGTGTTTTTGGAAGGATTCCTGAAGTAGAAATGATTTTACAGCTTATAATTGTAGACTGATGTCACTGGAGAGGCTGAACTGTGTGGGAGCATTAGCAAGGACATGTTCTCAAAGATTAAAGACAGGGGCCCTTTCAAATTTCACCTTGTTTTTTGGCTACAATCCCTTTAATACCCAGCTCAACTGCAACCTGAAGCTCTTGAGAAGCCAGTCTTTCAGCTCTCATGGCAGAGTTGTGTTCACTCGTACAGTACAGCGGTTAGTGGAGACTCGAGTCCAGAAGTCACTCGTTTTCAGCTGTAGATGTTATGAGGACATATCTATATGGCATGCCAGTTGAAAAAGTGTTGACGTTGTGTTTTTGTGTTGACAATCAGCACTGGAGATAACATGATTCATCTCCGGTGAGATGCTGTAGCGAAGATGGAGACGTTTCTGTCTCTGTGAGGGATTGCCTGGAGATTTTGGAGTGTAATGCATGTTCAACGCATCCTACCTCACTCCGGTGACAATTCTCCAGTATCCCATCTCTTATTTCAGTAGTCAGGGGAGTATATAGAGCTCAAGTCAAGTCCCTGTGATGGACAACAAGCCAAAAATGCATATTTGTACAAATATGTCTCTCTTTATCTTGTCCTACAAAGGGTTGCAAGGATCTTGGATCCACATCACCAGTTTACCTGTCCAGACCAAAGCATGCATAAGAAACCCACACCAACACAGAGAGAACATGCAAACGCAGAGAACCGTACCAGAGTTCACTTGAAGCAAACGCCAGACCATCTTTTTAAAGCGGACTCAGGTACACCACGTAAACAGTGTTCATTCACATCGTCCATCCACAAGAATCTAACTCTAGCACAAACATGGGTGCGCACCAACAGTACTAGTCTACTCTACCTATATACCATATAAAACCACACCAATTATATAATAAATTCAATTAGTGTGTGGTATGAAATTGAGTATTTTGTCTTTCCCTATTTAACCTGTTAAGCTTCACCAGTGCGTCGGCGCACTGAAGCGTTTTTTATTTATTTAATTCAAAATTACTATCAGATTTAATGTTATACCTTGACAAACTATACATCATTAAAAAGATATAAGACTCAAGTTTCAGTATTTGACCACTATTGTATTCTGAGAAACTCATAGTGACAGTTATGTCTTAATTTGTGTCAGGAGTTATGAAATGAAAAAATTAGTCGATACCTTTAATATGAATTATGCGCGTCAGCCGCTTTCATTCATAATAAACTCCCGTGCTGTCGTCATGACAGCGATACACAAAACAACGTCCTTCAGGGCTTTTAGCTCAAAAATGTGCAGATTTGGAGAAATATTGATAGATTCTTTTAGATTCACATCATATTTCTATAGACAGGAATAATATTTATTGAATTTATACCCAAATGCGTCAATGTAATCTTTATGAGCGTTTGGTATTCTAATTCACAGTGTTTTCAATTCATACCAATAGCCTGAGGGCGCTATATGCACAGTAATATAGTCCATATATGGCACATGAAGAAGAGCCATGATCATGTGACATTCCAGGAAGCCTCGAACACACACACAGCTAACAGAGATCGGCTGTAATCATGCAGATAAAAGATGTTTTGAAGAAAATAAACATGATTGCAATGATATCTGATTTGCCTGTGTTCTTCAAGCCATGCCAGGTATTTTTATAATAATAGATTATATTTATAATGTAATGCTAATCTATATAGACTTCATCATTGTGCATAATACTATCAAATAATATATTTTCTGTCTGATTTTTTTATCTGAAGCTAAATTAGATCACAGAAGATTATTTAAAACATTCGGCTTGAGTTATAAAGTACGTTTTGAGCATAAATATGGTTTTAATCTCATATATTGTCGTGTATTGATGGTGTGCTAAGCTAACATGCTAGCTAGCCCTAACTGTTAGTCACATGACATGGTCTTGAAAAACATTTAACTAAATACAGAGTTTGGGGCTTATTATCTTCAGATTTTAAACATAAAATGTTTAGACATGTGGCTTTAGCTGTAGTGCATTTCTAGATTGCTCCAGTGCCAATTTCAATTTTATTTTCATGAGGATGTTTCATAAAAAATAATTTCTAATAACTTTACAAAACTTTGAAGCTATTTATAACAATTTTTGTCATTACGACAATAATTAATTCTACATTTACAATAAACTGCCAGGTGTCAGCTTTCAAATGAGATCATACTTGTGCTTTTAGTACAAAGGGTTCATGAACTGTATCTGTTTTAGTTTGGGTATGTCATTTCTGGGGATTTTTCAAAAGTGGCGTTGCAGCTTAACAGGTTAAGTCTTGTTTTTATTTGGAAATGAACAGACTCAAGATAAAAGATTAAAACTGGCATTAGTGCAAATACATCTTCACATTACTTGAGTTAAAAACAACAATAACTAAAATATTAAGAGAGGGACCTGTCATTTTTAAAGTTCTTAAGCCAAAAACAGGCACTAGTGCAGGCCTGTGTGCTGACGGGACTCAGCAGTGTACTGTATGTTGTTGGTGTGTTTCTCTGTGTTTGCGTCCCTCCCCTCTCTTTGTGTGTCCAGGTGGGGTTTTCTCAGTCGTGAGAACGGCCCGTCTCTCTGCTTCTCTCTCCAAGCCTGTCTCATTTATTCTTCAGCAAACAGCAGTGCTGGGCCAGTATTGATCGGATCACCTCTGTGTTTGCGTTGTGTCCTGCAGTACTGATTTAGCTCACCGGCTCTGCGCTGGTGTCATTAACTATGGGTGGCCATGGACTTTGATTATAGGAAGTGCCCGAGGGCTTCGGATAAGGAGCAGGAGTTTTGACAAAGCAGTCAGACTGATCCATCACAGCACTGACACATTGTTTTGTCCCAAAGATCTGAAGCGTTACTGGTTGATCCATTCAGTTCTTCAGCTGTTCTCAGAGCCTTTGCTCTTTCGCTACTAGTTTTATTTCTTGTGAGTTTTATTCAGAACTGTTTTAGAACGTGAAAACATTTCGTCATACTCACCAAAACGTCACCCGCATTACTCGGAAATAGGGAAACAAATACTGACATTTTATGTCCTTGTATTTCAGTTGTTTTCAGAATTACCATTTACAGTAACTGGTGCTTCTCTCAGGCTCCACAGTTCTTTGGAGAGCATCTCTCTGTTTGCTGTGTGATTTGATCGACCTGGTTGTGCATCACTGCTTAACTGCTATAAAACACAATCTGACCTGTAATGCTTCTGGATCATAATCATACACTGTTCTCTCGTTGGCCAGAGGAGAACTGAGCGACTGAGTCTGGGTTCTCCTGAGGTTTTTTTCTCCTTTCTGCCACTGATGGAGTTTTGGTTCCTGTCACCGTCGCCTTCATCGCCTTTGGCTTGCTTAGTTGGGGACCCTTAAAGGGATAGTTCACCCAAAAATGAAAATTAGCCCATGATTTACCATCCTAGGTGTATATGACATTATTCTTTCAGACAAATACAATCGGAGTTATTTAAAAAAATGTCCTGGCTAATCCAAGCTTTATAACGGCAGTGAATGGCAGCCCAAAATTTGAAGCCTAAAAAAGTGCATCCATCCCTCATAAACGAACTCCACACGGCTCCAGGGGGGGTTAATAAAGGCCTTCTGAAGAGAAGCCATGCATTTGTGTAAGAAAAATATTCATATTTATAACTTTATCGACTAAAATAACTACGCGAGTCGACTTACGCCACAAGAGTAACACTTGACGATGTGTGTGACGGATGTAGGAGTAGCGTTAGCTTTGACGCCTCTCGCGGTTCAAACAAACAGGGCTGGGCAACAAACTCAAGCTCCTCCCACATTTCTCTTTAAATATTCTCGTTTTAGACTTCTAATTCGTGACCGGTGTTTTGTTTTGCTCTATCCTCTGTGCATCCCCGTTCAGCATTATAAAGCCTGGATTAGCCAGGATATATTTTAATACAACTCCGATTATATTCGTCTGGAAAAAAAATAAAAGTAATATACACCCAGGATGGCTTGAGAGTAAATTTTCATTTTTGGGTGAACTATCCCTTTAATATTCAGCAGTATTATTGATCTCATGTACTGACACCATTATATGAGGACTGAACTGAGCTGGACGATGACATCACAGTATATAGATGAAATGAACTAATTTAATAATTGATGATCTTTACAACAGAACTGAATCAACACTGAACTGACATCAGCTGAACAATGACACTATTTTCTTTTTAAAGCTGTTTTACAGCAGAATTGAATTATCATTATCATCATTAAATAATTTCCCTGTTATCACTGTAAAGCTGCTTTGAAACAGTCAGTATTGTGTAAAGCGATATATAAATAATGGGTGACTTGACTTGACTAATGGAGAGAGATTGTTGGGATTCAAAGCACTGCTCTTTGCTGGATTTCATTCTACACTATACTAAGACGTTATATTAAGACAGTATATTAAGACAGATTTCTCTTCAGCTGTACACTGCTCATCTGTGGGGAACCACAAGGCTCTACTTTAGGTCCTGTTTTGTTTTACTTATGCTCCCCTCAGGTACATACCTTAATTTCATCCTGATTTTATCAAAGTTGCATTGTCAGTGTCTAAAGTCACAACTAATTGTCATAACCCATGTTTTTGTCCACTGGACGGACTTGCGTCTCCAGGTCCTTTCAGCTCCTGTTTGGCTTCTGTCGTGTGTAAAGAAATGAGTGAGTGCACAAACTACTACATCAGCCAGTTTTGCTTTTCAGATTGTTGCCGTTTGTGATTGTGACGCTGGTATTCGCCCCAGTCTCTTGTGAGATTAGGGGCCTGTCTTCTGCGGATGAAGTGTCATGCCACAATGACACAGTGATGACAGAAGGGATTAGTCGAAAGATCGCAAGAATGTATGTGACATAGCCTATCAGGCTTGACAACGAGATTCCTGTCCTGCTTTGGTGTCTACATCAGATACTTTTAATGTCTACAGAAAAGGAATCTGTTCAGTGGCTGTTTAAACAGCAACAGCTCCACATTAAAGGGAAATTTGCCTTGAAATGAACAGTAACAACAGAATAGCAGTAGCTTAGTTGCTAAGCTAATTAGCACTGTGGAAAGCTAGCTAGTTATTGCACTATGTTGTCTTCCAGAGAGAACCTGTGCAACAGCGAGAGTGTCTCATATGAATAAACACATAAACCCCCGCTGACAGACACGTGTCCATCATTACAGCCTTATTACAGGTGGGGTCAGAGGTCACGCCGCTGGCCAGATGACAGTGCGCTAATTGTAGGCCTGTAATGCTGTCATGTGATTATCACATTAGTTCTTGAGGAGATGGAGGGCTTGTGTTTCATGATCTCATTGTGTCTTGAACAATGCCCTCCATTGGATCCAGGTGAACCGTAGAAGCTGATCGATCTCCATGCTGGAGACTGGGGTCGAATCTCGCTCTACGGGACCGAGCAGGATTATTGTGTTCAGGCTATTAAACAGCTGTGAGATATTACTTAGCAAAGGGTGCAGACGTGTTTTTACCTACAAACCACTTTCTATTTTTTTAACCCAACATAAACCAAACGTGCTGAACTCAGGCATGATATCAGGGTGTTGTTGGACATCTTTATGCACCTGCTAAGATATTCCTCGAGGTAGTTCATGCTGGAGTGTAGTTGTTCAGGGGTTTTGAAGAGCTGGCGAAGTGCTCAGGTCTAAAGAAATTAGTCTTTTTCCACCCATTTCTTTGTTTGCCAGGCAAACCTCATGTGTCATTATTGAGAGAAGTTAGCACATCTCCTGTCTGTAGCCCAAACTGTGTGGGAAAGGGTTACACAAGATTAACTCTTAAAAATAAAGGACCCAAAAGGGGGAAACCTTTCAATGAGCATTTTTTTCCTCTTAGTGACGAACAATTCAACAATCTTTTCCCATTTTGTGCAATGGATGTTAAAGGTCCTTCAATAAAGAGCTTTTATTTTTAAGAGTACAGGGGTGAGGTACAAGCATTAGTAATTATAATGAAGGAGAGGCCGGTTAATAATGCAGTATCTCAGTGTTCCCACATGAGTTACCACGAAGATCAAGTATCTCTGTGCTATCCAGCGATTATATATATAACAAATGTGAACTCAATCAGTGACCCTCGTGGAGAAGGAGAGCGATCTGACTCCGATCTCATAACCAGCAGTTTCAGTAAGTGTCATTAACCAGGATCAGTTTCTGAGAGCATTATTGGACATTCCAGCACTATCAGTTTGACAAAATAACATGTTTGCTCTGCAGACGGCTGCTGATACATGAGCGTTAATCGATAAATACAACTTCCTTACTTGAATTCTTGACTGATGTTCAACAAAACACATTTTTGGTCTGATAAAGAAAGTTACAGTGCACTTTATATCCTTTAGCTTTTTGTGTAAACTATGGGAAACGTATAAAAAACTTTAATTAGCATTTCTCCCAGCATATTCACTTACAGAGGGCGTTAATGGGTTCGAGTCGCTGCTGAATCAACACGAGGTTTGTGATCACACTGGACACACTCGACGTTTGTGTATCACACTGGACACACTCGACCTTTGTGTATCACACTGATGGAGGGATCATCATTTAAGAGGTTTTCACATCATTTTTGCAGTAAAATAAATAAATAAACGCTATGCCATTGCACTGTAAAGTATGTTTTACCTGTCCTCAGGGTAAAGCCTATGTTTTCAGTGAGATTATTAGCCTTGATGAGCATGTTAAACGGACTCTCTCTGTGTGTGTCTACTGAAGCGTGAGTGATTGAGCTGTAATTATGAGCACTGTCTCACAGCTGTTCATCTCATATACACAACAGGCCTCTGTTGAGCTCTTCAACTCCAGCAGGGGTCAAATGCTTCTCAAAGACTTCACATGTCCACCCATTGTTGTTATGACGACAGGGTCAAAGCACCTGTGACCTTTCCCTCTGTGTTCTGCAGGTGCCACACATTACTCTTCAGTTACAGGAGAAGAGTCAGCAAAACTATGAAATAATACAACGCAGGTATCAGAATTATATAGTTATGTCTAATAGCCAAGTGTATTATATGTAGCTAGTGTTGTAATTTACGTAACAACCCAGTGAATGTGTTGAATATCTTACCTTTTAAGATTTAAGACAAGATGGAGGTTATCCTAACTTTAAGAGATTATTTACAATGATTTTTTTTTTACAAACAAATTATTTTCAGGAATTTATTTTGTCATTAGAATAATTTGAAGAAAAAGAGAAAAGGAACATTCTTAATGTTTTTGGGAAGTTGGAAAATAGGAGGAAAATAGCAGTTAATATATTCTTTAACATGTTTGGTGAGTCTCTGGAATGAACGCAGTTTCAATTACGTTACGGAAAAATAACATTTTTACATTTTTAAAATAACATAACATTTTCCTCATAGTGCAGTAAAATGATGGAATAGTAAAATTATAAATTATATTATATATTATTAAAAAGTTTGGTATCAGTAATTATAGTATGTATATATATATATATATATATATATATATATATATATATATATATATATATATACTTTTATTCAGGAAGTACTGTATGCATTAAATTGATCAAAAGTTACAGTAAAGACATTTATAATGTTTCAAAAGATTCTGGTAGCACTTTACAATAAGGTTCATAAGTTAACATTAGTAAACTACATTAGTTAGCATGAACTAATAATGAACTGCGCTTATACAGCATTTATTAATCTTTGTTCATTTACACATATTTTATTCAAATCTTGTTAACATTAGTTAATGCACTGTGAACTAACATGAACAAACAATGAACAGCTGTATTTTTATTAACTAACATTAACAAAGATGAACAAATACAGTAACAAATGTATTGCTCATGGTTAGTTCATGTTAGTTAATGCATTAACTAATGTTAACTAATGAAATTTTATTGTAAAGTCTTACCAAGATTTGATTTAAAAAAAAATGCTGTTCTTTTGAACTTTCTATTCATCAAAGAATCCTGAAAAAAATGTAAATAACTGATTTTAACACTGATAATAATCATAAGTGTTTCTTGATCATCAAATCATCATATTAGAATGATTTCTGAAGGATCATGTGACACTGAAGACTGGAGTAATGATGCTGAACATTCAGCTTTGATCACAGGAATAAATTACACTTTACTGTATATTCACATAGAAAATATCTGTTTTAAATTGTAATAATATTTCACAATATTACTGTTTGTTTTGTATTTTTAATCAAATAAATGCAAACTTGGTAAACAACTTCTTTTAAAAACATAAAACAAAACTTTTATATAATATATATATATATATATATATAAAGTTTGGGATTGGTAAGTTTTTTTAATGTTCTATAAATTATAGAAAATGTCTCCTATGTATGTATATATATATATATATAAACACACTTTTGCTGTGGGCACACTAATGGCAAACACAAACAGAATTTGTGGTCCTGCCAGTGAAGGTTTAATGTAAAAGTCTGTGGAATCTTTTATGCCAGGAACCTTGAGAAAATATTATGCTTTCCACTCGTTCGAGCGCTTTAGCTGTGCTAGAGGAAAAGCACAAGCCGTAAAGAAAAAACACACACACACAGAGAAATGAGGGATCAAATATCCAACGTGGGATTCTTGCCACATGAACTGTGAAGATACACACACCGTACGCAGAGGAGACTGCTCAACCTGAGAGTGTTTGAGAGAAAAGAAGCGCACAGATCACTCGTGTACGTCTCAGGCCTGATCATGGACACCTCTGGACTTCCTGGCGGAGACTTTACGCTTTACTTCACCTACACACACACGTTCTTTCAGTCAGGAGAGTGTGTTACAGCGGCTGATGTAGAAAGTCATGCCAAACTCAGACTATCCAACAGTCTTTTTGTGTTTATTCTGAACGTTTTAACGTAATGCATAGTGTATTAACCGTAAAAACCAGCATGCATCTCAACTGTTTTTAGTTTAGTTTTTTTATTTATTAAAAGCTTAATTACTAATACTCTTCACAATAGAACTGAATGAACACGGATCTGACTTCAGATGAAAAACAGCCAGCATGTGTTATTGTCCTGTTATCTCTGTAAAGCTGCTTTCAAACACTCTGTGTTGTTTCAATCTGTAAGGTGACTTGACTTAAAGTTTCTTCTTTTGTGTTTCACTGAACAAAATAACGCACACATTTCGAACAACGTGAGGGTAAGTAAATGATAACAGAGTTTTAACTTTGATTTACACTAGTCAACATTTGAAGTGGATCAAAACCTTTCATCAAAGTTTGAGTTTTGAACAACACCCGTTCTTGTCTCAGGACGACTTTGATGAACTTTGTTGATCCACTTCTACTGTAGTTTACAAGGAAATGACACAGGATCATCAGTCTTCTTCATCAGAGAGTGTGAATGATCTCTCCATCATCAGAGCCGATGGGCCGGTGGTCCTGTTCCTGTTGATGGATCATGAAGCGTTCCCCTCAGGAGGACACCAGCTCCAGGCACTTCCACATCCAGCCAGATAAACCTGCTATCCTCCAGCGGATCTCTCTAAACGCCCCCTCTGCTTCCCTGTCTCGCTGGGAGAATCTTATCAGCCGGTCTCCCATTGTCCCCCTGGCAGGCACGTTTGGGGGTCAAACCAGTTAGCGGTTAGCTCTTGAAACAGCATGGCGTAGAGGGAGAGGTCATGCCCTTTGCTCGGAGTCTCCATACCTCAGGGTCATCTCAGTGCTCCACGTGACGCCTGAGCCTCCAGGACACTGGCTTCATAAGTGGAGCCAGCAGGAGATGCTCCAGCTCGACCCTCTCAGACCCGTAAAGCTCCAGCCGTGGCCCTCATGTGGCCCAGGCGCTAGCAGGACTGTGACGAGAGGTGAGCGGCCTCGGGCCCACACATTAGTTCCACCCACGGCGTTCGGTGCCTTCACTGCACACCGCTAACAGCTGATGTCTTCCACGGCTTCATACAGATGAGTTTGACCAATGAAAGCCATCAAAGGTTTACATGTTCTTTTGTCACTTTGGATGATGACATGCCAGACCACTGCCAGTGGCTGCATTTGTAAAGCACAGAAGTATATTTACTAAGAATTAATGGCCAGTGTTGTAATCAAATTTGGATAAATCAAGTCAAGTCACCTTTATTTATACAGCACTTTTTACAACACAGAGTGTTCCTGAGATAACAGGACAATAATGCAACAAAGTTTGTTTCCAGAAGAAAATAGCGTCACAGTCCAGCTTAAGTAAGTTCAATGATGCTTCATTTCTGTTGTAAGAAAGTTATTAATATATGGTTGACTTTTCAAACTTTGTTAAAAGGGATCTATCTTTAAACTTCTGTATAATTTGGTGACTCTCTGAAATTAGACCCTTATCATTTTACATTTGTTCTTAACTTGCTACTTTTTCTTGCCAAATTTTATATTCACAAGTGTAAATTTTCAAAGAAACCTCCCTTTTTTATTGTTAAGAAAGATTTTGATATATATTTAAATTTTTTGTGGAACTCTAAAAAGTCTGTGTCAATCATTTAAGCTAGTTCAATATCCTTTGTGTTTTTGTAATGTAACCCTCTGTATTGTTTATTATTGTATTTGTTATTACTGCATAAAAAAAAAAAACTCAGTCGGTTCCATCAGTCTGCCATAAACATGAAAAAAGAAAGAAAGAAAATATTTTGTGTAATTAAAATTGCACTTTTGAATGACATTATTGCATCCTTTTTTCCTTTACGCTGAGACATTTCTGATTACCAGATACTATACAAATAAAAATACTTCTAAAATATATTACAAAAAAACGCCATGACACTATAAAGCCTTACTAAATAACAAGATATAAAAAAAGAAAAAAAAAGAATAGCATACATTAAGATAAAACATCTTTATGTCATTATTTTATCTTTGCGATAAAAAAGGAAGAGAGATACATACACACAACATAATATACAAATTACATAAACAGTGCTTTCTTTTCTCAGATATAGTCGGTGTATTTAACAGTAGCATTCAAATAAGAAATTGAATGAACAATTGTAAAAAATAAAACACTATATACACTTCACTGTATAGATTACACATAGATTTGTATTCAAGCTACAGTGTTAAAGATTTAGACAGACTAATGTGCATGTGAATGAGAGTTGACCTTATCTCTTGTGTATTCTGTTGACAGATTTCTATCTCGGATGTGTAATCGGCCATCAGACGCAAGTGTAATAATGAGCAGATCATCAGAAAATGAACATGATGTGTCATTTATTTGTGTGCAGTTTAGCTGTTGGTCCAATAATGTTTCTCTTTTCTTTTTCTTTTAATAAAAAACATGTTCATTTTGTCCAGTTTTGTTGATGCCATGTGAAGCTTAAATAAAAACCGTTGGACTTGTTAATAAAATATGTCTCTTCATTAGTGATGTTGTTACTTTTTATTTATTTTAATTGCCTTGAAAACAAATGCATTCAACATTGGGAAAATGTCTCCTGTTGGTTAAAATGTAGTTAAACGGTAGAACATTTAAAATACTGTAATGAGTGAGATCAAAGTATACTGTACAAAGTATATTGTTATTGAATACAAAGTGTGTAATTTTTAGTATTTGGAATAAGCCAAATGTACTTTGTATACATTACCTGCAAAATAATATATTCATAGTATATTTCTTTGTTTTTAGAAGACGATTGATATGTACAAATAAAGTACACTTTAATATCGTTAATCAAGCATGTAATTATTCCCTACCCAGGCATATACTCAAAGTATACTTGAAGTTGTTCCAATTCAGCACATAAAAGTACACTAAATACACTTAAAATTATGCTTTACTACAATTTAATTATGCCTAAAATATACTTAGTACAAAATGAGTTGTTCCAAAATAGCACACTTCAAGTTAACTAATCATTAACACACTGGAAGTATCCTGATAATGAGTCTGGCTGCAAGTATTCTTCACGTATTCCTTCACCAGGGCCTGAATGAGAGACAAAAATAGGCTTCATTTGCTTTAGACAAATGATATTTTGGCAAGTCATTTTGTTTAAGCCTTAAAATACTTATACACTTGAAATGGCCAAGCTTGGAGTCATAGAGCTTACTTGCTTCCTTAAACTTTCATGTAAAATCAAAGTGGTACCAAAGTTACCCAACTAGTTCATTGCACTTTGTTAACCACTTTGAAAGTATGTATCCAGCTTTGGTGAAAGCATCTTGATCTCCACGAGCTGAGAATGCCTCCGGAGAAGAGCTGCGGGGCTCAATCAGTAGAGGATCATTTCAGGCCTGGTGGTGCTGAGCTCCGGCTGAGCTCCGGCTGATCCCCGGCTCAAAGCGATCTGTTTAATGGCTAACGTTCTTACCGCCCTCCTGCTGGAGCGGGTAGACATCAGACTCGCCCTCGGGCTGGAGGTCTTCTCACGGACAAGACGTCATGCTGACCTCGTCATCAATAACCCTCATCAGCACTGCGGTCACATGTCCAGTCATCTTCATTTATACAGCGCTTTTAACTATATAGACTGTTTCAAAGCAGCTTTACAGTGATAATAGGACATTAAAGTAAAGTGTTTAGGCTTTACAGCAGCTCTAGAATAAAGTTATTGCCCAGATAAAGTTAGTTTGATTGATTGACTTCCGTCGAAACGATCATTAGTTATTAACTTAGCGGCCACTAACACAACACCATTGTAACAGAAAACTCTTCACTTCTTTCTGCGCAAACTTTAAAACGTGAACCAGTGAGAACGCCGATGGCGTGCACATGCGTATTACGAGTGCAGTCTATAGGTATGCGTGTATGAATATATGGCGCATAGTCCTTCCCTACAAACCAACCTAAACACTAAACCATTGAAAGAATCACTGTTCTTAAGATTGAGGCCTTAATGCCCCGATATTCTTCAAGCGAAGTTGAAGAACGAACTGATGCGACGTCATTTCGAACCAAATCAAGCCAAAACTCACTGTGTTTGGAGTTCGTTGTGGGAGTTAAAACAGCTTTGCCAAAGCAAACTTTCCAGAAAAGTTTGATGTGGTCGCTTAACTCCTTCGTACTACCATTGTCAATGGCGATTACGTAATAGGTAGGAGTGGCTCTGAGGCTCCGCCTTCTTTCACATCAAGTTTCCTCTGGTTCATTTCTTCTGTTCAGTCGGTCGAGATCAGACGTCCGGAAGTGAAAACATGAACACACTGGAGAGCCGCTTTATAGTAGAGAATCCAGTTG
>NC_137122.1:67542802-67575302 GCF_949319135.1 Squalius cephalus
TTTTAACACTGAAAAGTGAAAAGTAACTAAACTGAGGTGTTGTCAGTGTTTGCTGGCCTCATGTCCTCATAGACCATGCTTGTTCAGACATATCCAGCTTTACAACACGTCCTCCTGTGTAGTGATACACATCTGGTGGCGTCAGGCGGGACACGTAAGAGTTGTCTTCACTCGCTGTCCAAATAACCAGCCAGCGAGAGTGACGTGTGTGTATTTGATGAAGCTGAATTTGTTTATCAGGTGAGCACTTGAATTTTTGCCACACACTTTTGGATAGTTGGCCAAAGGGATCATTTTCAGGACCAATCAGGGGTGCGTTTTCTGTTCAACGACATATCTCACTGCTTAAAGTCCCCCTGTGGTGAAAATCCAGCTTTTAATGTTGTTTATATGTCTATGTGGTGTTTATTTAAGTCCATAAGTCGACAGCATTGCTGAGTATTTCCTCCTTAAAACTGCAGTGAACCAAAGACAGTCTCAAAAACACGCTTTGAAATCGCTGGTGTTTCTGACGTCACAAACTACCTTGTAACCAATCAGATCAACGTGTGGGCGGAGCTTTAGCATATCATTAACAGCAAACTAGTAGTTACGAGAAGCCTTACCAGTATATTCTTCAGTTGTAATGAAAAATTTGGTACGATTAGCAATATAGTGGGTGAATTATGTAAATTATGTCTATTACTATGTTATGATGAATTATTTGCCTTTGTTCAAAGCATTTCTAAGGATACAGATTTTTCTGGGTCGATATTTCATTCAGGAACATTAGGCAGTTGTGATATATATGCTGTTTAATGTTTGATGATCGCATTATTTTACATTTGCGTGAGCAATATTCTATCACTTGTTTCTGCTTCTTCTTCACCTGTGTTTTGATCCAGTGATTCTGTACTCTTTCAGAAGATGTGTATTGGGTGTAATAGCGCCCCCTACCGTATAACAGTGAAAACATGGATAGCCGGAAAAGTCTTCTGACTTTTTATCTCATAATTGCACATTTATATCTCGCAATTCTGACTTTATAACAAGCAATTGCGATATTTAGTCAAAATTGCAAGATATAAAGTCACAATTGCGAGATATAAAATCAAAAATGCGAGTTATAAAGTTAGAATTGCGAGAAATAAAGTCAGAATTGTGAGATCACGTTCTGTTTCCTTTGTGCGCTCTGCTCCCTGGTGTAATGAAGACCTGTGTGCAGTGAAGGCATCTTGTCGTAAACTGGAGCGTAGGTGGCGTACGTCTGGCCTCGCTGTTCATCACCAGGCCTGGAAAGACCACTTACTAGTATACAAGTCTGAGATGTCCCTCAAACAATGGCAAACAATCTTTTTGAGCCCCTTCAATCTGGCTTCCGTAAATTCCACAGCACTGAAACTGCATTGGTTAAGGTCACAAATGATTTGTTCATTGCTTCGGATTCTGTCTTTTTGATCCTTTTTGACACAGTAGATCACTCTTTATTAATCAACGGCTTGGAGACTGTCTTTGGTGTGTCTGATACTGCACTGAACTGGTTCAAGTCATACCTTTCAGATCGAAAGCAGTCTGGTGTTCCTCAAGGTTCAATTTTAGGCCCTTTACTCTTCTGCATCTACATTTTTCCACTTGGTCAACTTTTAAGATCACTTGGTCTTAACATTAATTGTTACGCAGATGATACTCAGATTTACATACATTCAAAACCTGATGATAATGTGTCTGTTGCCTTTCTGTCTCAATGTATTTCTGAGATAAAAAAATTGGATGTCTCATGAATGTCTAAACAGTGACAAGACTGAGGTCATACTCATTGGTTCACCCCACCAGCTATAGTACGTAAAGCTGAGTCTTTAACTTAAAATGTGGATGGCTCTAATTTAGTGTTTGAAACTAAATTAAAAATATTGGGGGTGATATTTGATGCTAATTTAACTTTTGATCCTCATATCCAGAATACAGTCAAAACAGTCCTTTTTTTTTTTCATCTTAGAAACATTGCCAGACTACGTCCTATGTTGTCATTTCCGGTGGCAAAAATACAGTTTTGTATTGATTATTGCAATGCTCTACTTGCCAGGGTTTCAAAAGCTACTCTAAACAAATTACAGTTTGTTCAGAATGCTGACTAGCACCAGGACTAGGGATCACATCACTCTGAGTCTGCAGTCCTTACACTGGCTCCCTGCCAGGTTTCGTGTTGATTTTAAAATTCTCATGCTTACTTATAAGGCTTTGCATGGCCTGGCTCCTCAATATTTGTCAGAACTTTTAATCCTCTACATCCCAACGTGTGATCTCCTCTGAAGCTGGTCTTTTAACTGTCCCGCCAACTCGTTTAAGATCGATGGGTTGATAGGGCTTTCTCTTCGTTTGCTCCAAAACTAATGAGCTCTCTGCCCTCTGAGATTAGGCAAGCGGACTCTCTAAAAACGTACTTTTTTAGGTTAGCTAACCCTAACTATTTTTTTTCTATACCAACATTTTTATATTTGTATTTCGCTTTTTTTTTTTTTTTTGATAAGCGCTTTGAGATGTAACTTTTAAAGGCGCTATAGAAAATAAAGTTATTTATTATTATGTATGTGATCATAAACCTCGGGACGCACACACACACACACATCCACATACGTCATTAATGTGTCATGACTTGGCCATTTCCTACACAACTCCCATATAGGCAGGTCTGAAACTGATGTAACGTCAGTGTCCACTGCCCAGTGACAGCCATGATGTGTTTGCTGTTTAACAAGCTGACAGACATGTTCGAGCATGTGCCTTGTGGGATAGAGAGAAGCGGTGTGTTTGACTGTCCATCTTTTGTCGTGGTCACATTACGTCACAAGGACATACAGTATATGCCATCAATATATGGAGTTACTCTCACTCCACTAACTGTAACAGATTTGTGTTTTATGCTATGTAACCTGTCGCTCTTTCACGTCATTTTAATCTCACATCATGTTGTGTTAATTCAAATTAAAAATGCAAAATTGTGCATGGTAGAAAGAAACACCATTTTCTATTTTCATGTTGACTTTTATCATGTTGATAGTACATATTACACTACTTGTGTATGTGTGTGTTTGCAGTGTTAGCCTGAGGCCTCTCCACATGACCACTATGGAAATGCTACAGACTTTGCTGAATGTGTCACAACAATGTTGCCACAGTCTCAAAGAAAAAAAAAAGTAACTTAAACGGTGGATGAAGTAATGAGATATCTTCTGTTCAGTTATATTACTGCAATCTAAAGCAAATAACCCCAGCTTTGATATTTCATATGAGGTATAATTGCCTCCAAATGAAATTCTGCAGCTGAAGACCAGAAGAAATGTCAAAATATTCCTTAATACCATGCTACAGATCATATTACCAAACTATAACTGTTTCTTTCGCTAAGCCCATTATTTTATCCTGACATGGATCTAGCTCTGCCATTAATATCCCGTATCCATTGTTCTATAACGGCATGTTTTCAATCAATTCATGTGAAATAGATGGCCTAAAATATTCCCTAAACCAAGACTGATGTGGCAGCTTTACTGGTGAAGTCATGTCATCATGTGAATGGGTGTGTTGAGGGTCATAACCCAGTGTTTGAGGGGTTCATGTGTGAGTGATGACATCATCGCTCACGCATCACCAGAGATGAGGAGCGTCAGCCGATGACTTTTAAGTTATTTTCCACTTCTGGTGTAAGGTCTGGCCTACTTTGCAGCTAATACCCAGCTAACGGAGTTTTGTTATAAGAACGTTTTCCAAATATTCAGTGTTGGTTCTGGGAACGTAAAAAATGTCCAGTTTTTAAACCACTTTACCACATGACTGAACAATCTAAATCATGTTGATCAATGCTGATCTGCTTTGTCAATGCAGAAATGTTTTCTGAAAACACATGCAATTGCTGAAAATAGCAACAATCAAGGGTCAAGAGCCCAACTAAAGCAAACACTGATCACCATAATGGTGACCGCAAACTAAATATTTTCAACCAAACATCAACATCTAAACCTCTGATAATTCTCAATAAGAACTTCTGTAGACGTGTGACAGAAATAAAGTCAGTCTGGTTAGTAATAGTGAAGCTGGTAATGCTGTTTGTGGAGTTGTTTAATCCTCCTCTGCTGAGATCTTCACAGATTTTCTTTTTCTCTTCAGTTGGTTTCATCTAAAGCTGTGGATGAAGAAAGTTGTAGTGTGTGTTCTTATTTCTCTTTCTTTCAGTGCTTGTTGATTGAAAGAATGTTTCAGGAACATCATACTAACCTTTAAATAACATTCTAGTAACACTCAGAAAACTGGAGATTTTTATGTTCTTGGAATGTTACAAATAAATGTTACTAGAATGTTGAATTGTTAATCAAAATTAAGTTGAAAGAACGTTTGAGGAACATCATACCTTTTAAAACACGTTCCTCTGACATCAAGAAAACTGGGCATTTTTCACGTTCCCAGAATAAACACACTATATTTGGAGAGCGTTCTTATAACAAAAGTCTGTTAGCTGGGTATGCAACTGGATTACGTGTCAAGTGCCTCTTTAAAAGCTAGCTTTTCAAAGAGTTTATCCCATAAACCTCTCAACTTTGACAAATTCAGAAACTAGTTCTTCCTCTGTTTCAGCCCTGGATCCAACAGTGCTTAAATGACCAATTTCAACATCTGTGTCTCAGGTCTTTATATGTAGTTATCTATCTTTACGCACTTTATCAAAACCTTGAGTGAAGCATTTTTGAAACTTCTGCTCCTCGAGTTTCACTGTTATTAGTGACTGTTGCTGTTTTTGATCCGGCAGAAGAGTTTTGAAAGTCTGGTGGTTAAAGCGCAGACGGCCTCTTCACAAACATGGCTAGTGTTTTAATAACAACTTTATCTCCACTGCTGCACCACGAGGTCAACCGTCTCTGTTCTTACCAGCGCTAGCTGTAGTTCATGGCATCTGAAGCGTTTATATCCTGAGAGTGAGATGAAGTCACGACCAGCCCTGTTTGTTTCTGATAGTGGAGATATGAGCAGGAGCCGTGTTTGGATGTTTCTGAAGCAGGGACGTGATAGTTAGCGAACACTGAAATAAAGATAGAGCATTTCAATCACTTTTCAGTATCAAGCCTCCAGTAATAACTTCACTTTGGACACATTTTGTGAGTCTATGTTCCCCATCAGCAGTGTGTATATGAACACTATACCAAGTCCACCGGTAAACCCACACTGCTTTACCACAGTCTATTGGGTGAGCCATGTCTAACCTAGAGCCTTTATTTCAGAAGACAAATGTTTAGTAGAGCAACGATCATGAACAGATCTAACCTGTGCCATTTTATATAGTTTCCAAACACTGTAGACCACACACACCCCCTTCGCTTGCATTTCTCAGCTTAAACATGGCATAATCACATTCACAATAACAACTCGCTCTCAAAGTCCACATAAAACAGCATTTCACTTCCATAACCAGACATACGTATTTCAGACTGGAGCAGGACATTGAACAAGAAAAAGAGAAAGGTTGGGACTTGATTGTCTCCACAGGGCGTTGAGGCTGAAACGTGTCTCTGTAAGACAGGGGAAGTTATGGGAAGGGGTTAAACAACAAGAGGGTTTGGTGACATCAGCCATTTTAGAGTTATTCGGTTTTGATGAAAGACTTTTTGTTGTTTTTTTAGACTTTGGGATAATGTGTGCTGATGAATTGTGCTCAAAACCAGGCATGTGTTTTATTAAAGTCATTATAGGCTCATTTGTGATTTCATGTTGACTTGACCGATAAACCCAGACAGCAACATGTGGATTCCACGCGTACCAGATGTGGGCCGGATCGGGGCCGACACTATGTTGCTGTCTGGGAATCAACTATTTTCCCCGGCCATTCTGTATGGTATTCACACTATTATTGTCACAAATTAACTGGCTGCTCACATCAATAATGAAGATTTGATTACATATATGAAGATGTAAGTGAGAAGCAAGATGACATAAGATTTCAAGTCTTGTTTTCTAATGGGTAAAGAACAATAATCATGTTTACCCTTTGAATTACGTTTTCCTCACCCCACTGTCATTTTATGAGAAACACTTACACATATTTTCTGAACATTTATTGTGAACCATGTCTCAGGTTGAGTAAAGGGAGGGTTTTCTGAGAGAGGGAGGACCCTTAACAGTGAAGCTCGTGCTGCCTCATACATTAGCACACGTTTGACATAACGTATTGGGCATAGCGCAACAACACGGGCTGACTAATTACTGATGTCATTGCTGGGATACGCTTTCAGTTCCAGTCTGTTTTGAGGGTTCTGCTGAAATCTGCCCCCATGTTTTCCTCTTCTAAGTGAAGGAGAAGGTGGCATGGTGAGTGTATAGGGATTGTGTTTCATATAATACTAAGTTATTACTTTCCATTGAAATGATTTTTTTACCTTTTACTTAGAAATGTAATGTTCACTATTTTCATTTAAAAACCCAGAACCCTTAAGTAAACGGTTAAACTTTTTTTTTTTTTTTACTTCAGAAGAGCTAAAGCTTTGCTAAAAGATAACTAAAATACATGATATATTTGTGTTTCATCTGGGTAACTGGTAGAAATATTCAGCACGATCTCATGAAAGTGCGCATCTATAGCACAAATTTGATTTCTCGTACCATTTATACGCCAAAAATATTTTTTTGTGTGCATGATTCGCAGTTTTGGCGTGCATTTGATACGCTCTTTATGCCGTGTAATACGCACATACTCCACACCTAAGGGGTTTACAGTGCATATCATTTGCACGCAAAACTACTTTTGGCGTATAAATGGCACGAGAAATTTAATTTGTGCTATAGATGCGCACTTTCATGAGATCGTGTTGAAATATTAGATAAATTGTGTAGATTTCATGCACTCATAAATCTGTGGCCCTGCATTTCGAAGCCTGTGTCCACTGGCTTGACTCAGACGGGCTCCTCAATAAAGACTGAGCTCTGGAAGGCTTTACGAAGGCCAGAGAGCGTGTGTTTAGAGCAGTGGAGCTCAAGCGTGCCGGTCGCACGGGGAAACTGAAAGCTGATACGCTCATAGAGGATGAAGTTTACACAGAGTAAATACAAATAATGAAGAACTATAACAGAAGTGCTCTCTATGTCACCATGCATTTGTCTTTTACTCCAGAGAGCTACTCTTGATAAAGCTTCCTAAGAATATAGTGTAGTATATACAATACATAAATACACAGCCTGAACTTTTTATAAAATAGCAGCAACAGCAACATGATACTACTACATTTTAATCATTATTGACTGAATAAACTAAACATAATAGCTAATTAATAAGCCTAATCAGGAAGTTTATGCACATTTCGGGATATCGCATTTAAAAAAAACACGCTGGATAGAAATGCACATAAATTCTACAAATGTACATAAAAAAAAATAAAACGGATGCGCTCAATTGAGTCTGATAAACATTTGGTAACGATTTAGAAAACGGAAAGGAAAGGCTTGCACAGTACTTTTCGGGCTGTAATCTAAAGCGTTACCAAACTTTTTATCCGATAAGAAAACATGCACATTGTCCGGACGAAGACGAAGTAGTGAAGGAAAATGAAAATTAAGCGAAAGTACGTAGGAGGGCGGAGCCAGGCTACGGAAACGATGCTTTATTCGCAAATGTTTTATGCGATATTCCAATTTTGCACATAAGTTTAATTCGCAAACTATAGATGGAAACGTAGCTCATGTGTGGAACATTAGGACCCACTGGAATTGCCATCAAGGGCAACATGGATAGAGCCAAAGACAAATCCTCGAGGAAAATGGTTGGGATCAGCAGGATAAACTTTCATAGTAAAGTTTCATTTTACAAGAGGACAATGAGTCAAAGTGCAAGCTAGTTTTGTGGGCAGAAAAGTGTAAAAACCTTTGCGTAATTCACTTGATCCAACTTAAGAGTTCAGTTCAATTTCAGGCTTCTAAAAATACAGGGATTGCAACACTCCATAGGGAAGCACACATCATGGCCTGGGCTGATTGTGTCGGCATCTGCAATCAACATGTTACGGCCCATCTGGATAAGCTTCGCAAAGTCCAGCATATCAGACGTGGCACGGCTAACTCCTGTAGGCTTGCGTCACTCCAGCCCTAATCAACCAGTGTATGCACAGCTCAGGCTAGATTTCAGATCGAGTCTTCCATTACACACACGCGACCGCAACGCCTGAGTGTGCGGAGACTGTATTGATGTGCTAGACATCGAGTCAGAAGCGTTTCTTTGGCTGTCAGTTTCAGCATTCTCAAAGATGTATTGTTGATCTTGTGAAACGTATACTTTATTTGCTCTTGTCCTGAAGCCAGGATCATGGCGTGGTTTGTTTTCAAATGTTTCCCCTGTGCTGTGATTGATTATCTGTGACTTGATGACTCATTGAGTTGGTTGGTTAATTGACAGTCAGAAAGTAAGATGCAAACTTCTTCTGAACTGGCCGAATGCGTTTTAAAATAGGGGTGGCACTTCCAGTTTGGTGAAATGCCACTCAAAGCGACTGAAACAAATCATTTCAAATAATATGGTTGTCCTAGGAATAATCCTCATCTCTCAGTTTGACAAAATTTCCGTCATGCTCTATTTTTATCCATCTAATATAAGAGACATTGGTATCACTAGAATATATGCGTCAAGAGCTCAGTTCAGTCTGATAGCCAGGGATCCGCAGGTAACAACACATTTGAGGCTTTTTAAGACCTTTTTTTTCTCAAACCTGCACAAATTAAATCCAATTAATACCATATTATATTATAATAAGTCATACAGTAATACATTTCTATTATACAACCCTAAAATTATACAATACCATTATAGTAAATATATTAAAGTCTCTACATTGTTAATATATTAATAGACTACATACAAATAGTGAGTTCTTCATTTATTGCCACTGTAATTAACAATGTATTATTGTTTAATAGCTCATATGGAGAGAGTTTGATAATGCATGTTATGCTTTGTTAACTTATTATCCGTAAATAGTTCTCACTTTAGATTTAATTAATAGAAAATGGGAAACATGTCATTAATTAAATGCTTTAAATCAGCCTTTCTCAAACTTTTTTCAGTCAGGGCACCTTTCAAAAGTGCATAAAATCTCAAGGCACCCCAGTGTAAAATATAATTTAAAAACACTGCATAACCCAAATGTAAATGCAAATTTTATATATATATTTATCTAAAATGAATTTACAATTGTATTAATCCGTTCATATGTTTAACCCTTTCACACGTAAGTTTAAAATATTCTGGCTGACCCCCAGCGTGAGTTTTTC
The DNA here is from genome assembly GCF_949319135.1 of Squalius cephalus. Lineage (NCBI taxonomy): Eukaryota > Metazoa > Chordata > Actinopteri > Cypriniformes > Leuciscidae > Squalius > Squalius cephalus. The sequence continues at coordinate 67,552,082 of NC_137122.1, forward strand.
AAGGTGACCGTTATTTAGAATGTGTCGCTTTATGGTTTCCATGGTGACGCGCGTCATTGCTTGTCACGTGACACACCGCAGCAACAACAGCGCTGAATGAATGATGATCTGCTTTTATGTCATTTTTCCTTTTTTATTAAAAATATTCACAAATTTGTTAGATATGGCATGAAATATCTGATATTCCGATTGTCAAATATATGCAAGTGGAAGTGTTTTGTTGTTTGAACACCTTTATAACGATCGCGATAGTTGAGCTGTATGCGCGATGGGCGCCGCCATGTTAGTTTGTGCCGCAGACGCAGTTCAGAGAATCGGATCTGTTGGATTTACAACACGTGAATTCATCCACTTCTCCCGAAATACATAAACATAAGTGGCAGGTGAACTGGGAGAAGAATAGAGTAAACTTTAAAGTTACTTACACAATGTGTATCTGATATGAATAAAACTAATTATAATGGAAAGGATTATTATTGCGTCTTCCTTTGACATCAGTGTGTATTTTACAAACTGTAAATGTATTGTTTTTTTAGTACTTATGTCTGAAACCTAAAACAAACATTATGTGGATGAAAACACTGAATAGTTGTGATATATGAAAGCTGAGCGCGCCTGTCTCTGGCTCAGATCCAGCCAACGCGCGAAAGCACATTTGAATTTAGCAGTTGATCACGTCATGCACTGACCGTTCTAATCACACCGGTGTTCCAGTATGAAGGTAAATCAGTAGCAAAACTCGAGAGCATGTAGATGTCAATTTGAGAACTTGTACAATAAATATTCGTACTTGTACATGAACATTTACACTCACAGCTCCAATGTGAAAACCTGTAAAATAAAAATCTGAAGTTGAATGTTGAAATTTGCACTCGCAGACAATAGTCACAAACCTGTATTGTGAATCTGAAGCTGCAGACAAGTAAACACAAATGTGTAAAGTGCCATTCACAGAAATACAACGACAGACACAAACTTGTAATATATATTTTGCGTTTAATCTTACGTTCACATTCGCGGTACAACCTCAAGTAGGCACTTGCAACTTCTCAAATCTGTCACTGCAATTTCAAATTTCGCGCCTTGACTTTTGCTACTCTTTTCGCGATATATCAGGTGCAAAACTAACTTGTGCACTTGAAACTCAGAGGCGGTGAGAGAGAGAGGGGGGCGGGAGCGGGGGGTTCAAACGAGCCGTTTTATTGGTTGGCACCTAGCCAATGAAATGGGACTTCGATGATGTCACGAAACCCATGTGCACTGAAACGCTATTAGACTGATATTAAAAGAAATAAACAATATTATCAAACTCAGTAAACACAATGCTTATAATGCATACTACAGAAAAGCAGATGAGCACAGACTATGACGAAAGAAAGCAAATGTGTGTTCAGTGCAAATAAACTTGCTGCCTGTGTTTTATTAATAATTTAACGAATTATGTGTTTTTTTTGTTTTTTTATTTATTTTATAACTGTTGGTCCATTAAGCCTCATTAAGCGTTTTCTTGGTTTTCTATGGGAGGAAAACGTACAATTAAACTCGTTGCATCCATATTCTGTGCTCAATTGCTTTGCTTTATTTGTGTGGTGTTTCCTGAGTTTGGTCTTTTAATACCTCTGTCTCAATTAAACGCGTTGTGTTCATATTCTGTGCTCATCTGCTTTTCTGTAGTATGAAAACCAATAAAATGCTTAATACGGCTTAATGGACCAACAGTTATAAAATAAATAAAAAAACAAAAAAAAAAACATAATTCGTAATAAGTGGTTGAAGAGTGAGAATAATGTCATTTTTTGCAGTTCATAGAGCCTTTAAACCAGGGTTTCTCAAACTCGGTCCTGGAGGGCCACTGATCAGGGTTGGAGCTAAACTGTGCAGGACAGTGGCCCTCCAGGACCGAGTTTGAGAAACCCTGCTTTAAACAAATGTTTTTGCAGTCACTGATTGTTTAAAGTTTAACAGAAGGTACATGTATAATTCAAAGTTAAATTGGAGTTGGTTTTAGCAAAATCCTTTAGTAATACAGAGAGTGAATTAACTGTTGTGGACTTTTTAATACCTACAATATAGCCACTGAGCCGCCACTGATATAAAAATATGTGAGCTAACACAGCGCATTCAAGTTTAATATCAGTATTTGTGGATATCAAACCCCATGGCCTTGGTGTTGTTGTGCTTTATGAGTTTTAGAAACATCAGTGTTCCAAAAAGGAAAAATACAAATTATATTCATTGACTGATTAAAAAGGTACTTTTTTTCAACGGCTTGCTGCACAAGGCCATCTGTTACAAAAATAAAATAAAAAAATAGTTGAATAGTGAAAACTGGGAATGGAGAGACACAACAGCTGTTATATTCTGTTCAGAACAGCGAATATCCCATCATCTGCGCCGAGAGCCGCGTGGACCCGGGTTCAGATCCGGCTCGTGGACTTTTCCCAATCCCTTTCTCTCTTTCACTGTCCTATCACAATAAAAGAGTCTGATTACCCATGACAGTTGTTTTCACGAGTTCACACTTACAGATAGAGTAAACTCGCTGTTGTTGGTCCTAGTCTTTGGAATAACTTACCAACTTGCTTCCTCTCTACCAAGTTTTAAGTATCTGCTTAAAAACACCTTTTATCAATAGCTTTCAACTAGGTATAATGTTTGTATTGTGTTGTGTTAAGTTGTGTTCTTTTGTATTGTTGTACTTGTGTTGTATTGTATCAGATTTTAGTGGTATTGTACAGCACTTTGTGTCAACCTTGAGTTGTGCTGCTTTATAAATAAACAAAAGAAAGAAAGAAAAGAAAGTAAAATAAGGCTATTTGCCGTGCTGTCCGAGGGGATTGCGGGCTCCGAGCTCAGAATGTAGACCCAAACCCAGAGTTCTCCCCGTGTCCCCGGATGGGAACAGGAACCAGACGAGAGAAAGGAGTCAGGAGACGGAGGTATGAAGAAAACGGTAACTAGGTGTGTCGGCTGTGTATACTGTATATAGCTTCGTGCTTTGTAACTTTGGATAAGCAACAAAGTCTCAGCTTTCAAACTATGTCCATTTTTTATGAAATTCAAACAATAAATGGTGTTTTGATGGTCTTAAATGTGACGTGACAGGGCGTCACGGACGTTAAAGCTTTTTTTTTCTTTTTTTTTTTTACTTTTCTTAGTTAGGTTTGGAGGTAAATTAAAAGTTAGACTTTGTTTGGTTTTGTTCTTTTCTTTTCTTTGGTGCCGCCTGCGTCCACTGTGGCTGTATGGTTCGTCTTGCATAGTAATACTTTTAAAAAAAAATGTGTGTGTGTGTTTTGCTTCACTGCTTGTTGCATACTACTTATCTGGACTTGTGGTTCTTTGTACAGCACATTAGTTATATGTATTTCTTTTTAATGTCTATTTTAAATGTTAGACCCCTGAACCCCTAGACCAGGGGTGCCCAACCCTGCTCCTGCCGATCGACTGTCCTGCACAGTTCATCTCCAACCCTAATCAAACACACCTGCCTTTAATCTTCAGGTGATCCTGAAGACGTTAATTGTGTTTGATTAGTGTAGGAGATGAACTGATCGTCAGGAGCAGGATTGGACACCCCTGCCCTAGACTATCTCGGGGGTCGTAACGCTCCTCTCGAGCTGATTAGATAGTGCTCCTTTGATTATAAAACATCATTTGTCACTCGGGTTCTACAAGCTCTCGAGATGCAGACCTGTAAGAGGCTGACAATTAGCTGAATATATACTTATTTAATAGTGACACTTAATCCTAATAAACAAGCATCATAAAAGTGGTCTTTGACCAAAAGTGGAATGACTGTATTCCAAGTCTGAAGCCATACGCTTCTAGATCAAAATGTAAATAGTTTTTCATTAAAAATCTTCTCTTCTGCCAATGCTTATTTGTGTTATTTGTGTATCAGTGCCCAGTGGAAAAATGAGCTATGTTTATTTTACATTTACGGTGTATGAGGTCCTTAAAGTTTGAAAACATGGCCATTATTTAACCTAAGAAAGATAAGAAAAGAAATAATACAGGTTTGGAACAACATTTTTTGGGTTAAACATTCCTTTTAAAACTCCATTCATCCATCCAATCTCCAAACTGCTTGTCACTGGAGGGTTGTGGATATGCTGGAGAGTCTATCCCAGAGTCTCTGGCCATGGATGGGCCAATCCTGCACACTTGCCTGGAGGTTTCTAGTGAGTCTGAAGACCTTGATTAGTTGGTTCAGGTGTGTTTAATAAGAGTTTGAGCAGAACTCTGCAGAATAATGGCCCTCCAGGAGCCGGTTTGGACACCCTTGCCCTGGACAGGAGGCCAGTCCATCACAGGGTTGTCTATCAAGACTCATGTTACAAACACCACCAGAGGTTCTTGCTGAAAAATTATCTCATTTGCAGGTGATTAAGTTGATTTGTTGCTCATTTTGAAAAGAAATCTGAATGCTGAACACAAATACACACTTTGCTTAATTTGTATGCTTGTACTCATGAAAGCAAAGGTTTCTCATGTGAATAACAAGGGTGAGCGTTCAACAATGTATTCAGAACAATGGGCTCTGATGAAGCATAAACTCACCGCTGAATCTTTTAGAGACTGTTTATTAGAACAAAACTCTTGTGATCAGTAACAGGGTCAATAACCTGGAAGCAATCAATCACTAAGATGCAAAAATATCCCTGTGTGTTCTGCACTGTACATGTTAATAGTATTGAGAGGGTGCCGGTATCCAGGCAGGACCTTGAACTCACTTTCCCAAGCAAACAATGACACTTTGTCTCGTTCTGGACCTGTTAGATGTTGGATATGAACAGGAGCGAAAGCTTTTAATTTCCTGAGGTGACTGGCTCTGCTCAGCTGGGCTGCTCTGCATGAGAAAAGCAGTTGACCTCTATTTCCTTTCGCTACGAGGGAAATCGACGGTTCTTGGACAGCTCAAGATAAGTGTCCCGTTTTATGAATGGAGTGAAAGTAAGAGTGCGCTCGCATTGTTGGGAGAGTCATTTATCTTGAGGAGGGACAAAACCCCATTGATTGTTGTCTGGATGGAGGCAAGCGAAGTTCAGAGTTGAGGGATAGCGAGGGGCCTCCGCTGTCACAGGTCAGATGGAGTGGGTTATGCGTGTTGGGTTAGGATTGGGTTAGGAAGTGCATGTGCTGGGGCCAAACGGGGTCACATCTCCAAGAGTGTCAAACAAAGCAGCGGAAATCCAGAAGCCCCAGAACTCACGACTCCCATGAACTTTCACACATCAGACCCACCCTGAGCTCCACTGCTGATTATTTGTGGCTTATTATTTCCAATGGTGCCTCTGATCTGACAAAAAAGCATGCCTGATTCCCAGTTCACAGACTTCTATTGCTTGCATTCGACTTTTGGGTCCAAACACAATTTAGGAAATAACTTTCAATCGTATTTGACGATAGTGGTCCTGACAGAACTGCGTATCATTACGTAATGTGTGGCACATCACAGCTAGTGCAAGACGAGAATTTGTGGTTAAAAAGTATATAAATGTGTATTTTGGTATAAAGTGCGGATGGTTTGTCTGGATAAGACTCTTATTCCTTGGCTGGATTGTGTCGAGACTTTGAAGCTGCACTGAAACTCACATCTGGACCTTCGACCCGTTGGACCCCATTGAAGACACTATATGGAGAAACATCCTGGAGTGTTTTCCTCAAAAACCTTCATTTCTTTTCCACTGAAGAAAGAAAGACAAGCATGTCTTGGATGACATGGGAGAGAGTATATTATCAGGAAATTTTAATTCTGAAGTGAACTAATCCTTTAAAGATGTGGTGTTTCTAATTTAAGTAATGTTAATTCCCAATACAAAATATCTCGGTAGTCAGCTGTATTGAACAAGATAACAAGTGTTGTTAGAAATACACTGCTGTGATGTGTGTGAAGTGTTGGCATAGCAACTGAAATACTTTTCCTTTTACACGCCCTTTGTCCTAGAAAGGCCATCTTGTTTAACTGTAGTTTGAGGACATTTGGTACACCACAGCCTTCAGATGATGTGTCCTACCCGGAAAGGGTTAGCATTAGCATGAACAGATACACACTTCAAAATTCCACTCTTATTTTCAATAATAACCATACATTTCTAACTGTTCTTTCTTGAAGAGTGAAGACATTTGACATACAATGAAAACTGACATTTGAATTATATATGTTAATTTCTGTAGTGTGCTCATACACATTTACAGAAACCTCTGAAGCCAACATTTCAATCCATAGTCATGAGTCAATACTTGAGGCCTGGGAGGCTTTCGTTTGCTCTGTCATCTCCAGCCTCTTAATTACACCTAAATGGATTTGACACAAATGCCAAACACTTATGATTTGGTTGTCTGCACCGTGCATGTACAGCCCACTGTCAGTGTGATGTTTCAGGACCGCCTCGACCGTCAGAATCATGAAAAGACCCTTCAGTTCCTCGTGAATTTTCCACCGTCTAATCGACGATAATACAGCCTGGGCCTCAAAACCACACGTGGGTAAACTGAGGGATTGTGGAAGAATGCTCCATTGCACTCCAATCCGTAGAGGAAATGTAAAACACATGAGATGTGAAAAGCGAGCGATTGCTGTCTGAGGGCAAGTGAGGGTTAAAAAGATACGCTTTGACTGCAGCAATACTCTAAAGATTGAAACAGAAGGATTGTCGTTGTTCTAATGATGTGTATTGTGTTAGAATATGAAAATGTATTAGGTTTATTTGTGATTTTGTGCTCTAAATATAAAACTCAAATAAATTATTATTACATGAATGCATGTTAGCAACTTTAGCTTTAGTGTTGTGTGCATCATTTATTCTGTTTTAAACATTCTGGAGACACCGCTGGAGATCTGAGGGACTGATGAAGGAAAACCACTTTAAATCTTCATTATGAGTCCGAATCATAAACACAGTGCATGTTTCAATACATAAAAGAATGATTTAAACTATGTTTTACGTCTGATATACACATTTAGATTAAATATGCCATTCTCATTAATGGAGTTAAGCACTTAAACTTGCTTAGCGCATGATAATAGCAGAATATATTTACATGCAAATAATGGTCAATAATGCACAATAAGGCCTATCATAGGCTACTCAATGATTTTTAGCAATGTATTGTACCGTTAAACATGGTATCTCGTGAATGAATATGCATATGCAGATGAGGATATGCATAGTAAAACTAGGCTTTGTAAGCTCCATATATGGTTATTTCGGGGAGGAGACGCATGTGCACAATCTTCCGCTGACTGGGATTTGTAAAGGGAATTTTGCCCAGGTTCTGGCGTACGCACGCTTTTATAAGTCTGAATATTTTTTGGCATACGCAATTTTTGGCTTTCGTTACTTTTAGTAAGGATCCTACGCACAGTTTTATAAATGAGACCCCAGGACACCCTAACAACCACATTGCAATACCCCAGCAACCATCCACATTACCATGCCATCGAGGTGATGAGTTTTGCACAGGCGAAGAAAATCTTCAGAAAATCTATTACACTATTTTTCTTTTTTTCATTTATCTTTCCCTGTTGCTTTCAGACCCGATGAAGCCATCCAAACTTACACACTGCCCCCATTATTCTACCAGTGGCTGAGCAGTGCTACTCTTAAATGTTAGTGTTTTAGCATCCAAAAACTGCAACCCATGACATTAATATTTTAGAACAACACATTAGAGAGCAAATAGTGATTGAGAAGTATTTGCTTGTTTCAAGGCTGTGATTAATGGGATGTTCGTCTTGCCCACACCTAAATTATGCAGAAAGGAAAAGCACAACCCGTGTTGGCTCTGAGAGTAAGAGTTTCTCCAGTGATCTGACAGGAAACACAAATAACTGGCCAACGCCTCTGAGTGCTGCGTCTGAGCCAGGAATTCATCGACACCTTCAGTTTAGCTGAAGCTGCTGTTGTTTGGGTGTGTGTCCATGAAGTCCCAGAAGATCTGTAGTGTTGGTTGAATGATAATAGTATTAACACTGGTTTCAACATCAAGCAGACGCAAAACATTCCAATAAAAGTTTATGATTAACAGAAGCATTACGTCTGTTCTACGGTGAAAAAAATGGCCCACATTTATCATTCTTTTATAACTAGCACACAATGACTCAATGGTTCGCCAGCACCTCTAAACTCCCACTCACTCAGCTGTGGTTTGGGCTTTAATTAGACAATTCTGAGTATAGACAAAGTATGTCTAAATATTATTCAAGTGAGTTCTCTATTGGTCCCAGTGTTAGTGTACAGGCCAGCACGTTTATTTTTTTGTCTAAGTCTTTAAGCTCTGGCTGCAGACTCTTTGGCCCAGTCATAAAGCTCCTTCTCCGACTGGATAATTGGATATGGATTTATTTTATTTTTTTCTAAAAGGGAGAATTTTGCAATTCTAGAATGTTCATTTCTCAATGTGCACTACACAACTTTGGCTGTATTTGAGACATACAATTGCTTTAATGGTATATGGCATATAAAATATGCCTATTGTTGGCTGTGAACACCATATCACAACAGAATTGACAAGTTACACAAAGAGTCTCTGATAGTGAGAAGACTTATACTATATGAAAAAAGTAAGCAATACACTTATTTTCTTCACTTACGGGCTTGATGTAAACCACGCAAGGCCACATCACAAACATTACCATTCAAAAGTTTGCGGTCAGTAAGATTTAATACTTTTACTCAGCAAGGACACACTAAATTGATCAAAAGTGACAGTAAAGACATATATCATGTTAGAAAAGATTCCATTTAAAATAAATGCTGTTGTTTTGAGCATCAAGTGATTTCTGAAGGATCATGTGACACTGAAGACTGGAGTAATGATACTGAACATTCAGCTTTGATCACAGGAATAAATTACACTTTACTATATATTCACATTTGTGAATTTACTGTAGTTGATTCATTTAATAGGTTTTGCATGTGTTCCTAATTATCACATTCCATCCTTTTAGTCTGTGATGTTTTGTAGTGTTAACTGGTTTGTCTCCCTTATTATATCATGCAGAAATCAGTATGATAATATGAACATTTCAAAAGAAAATGAAAGTGCGCCCTCATGCAAGCTGCTCGTCAACGACAAACCTTAGCTCGTCCTGTTAAGTTTCTTTTCATCGTCTCATTATACAGAGCACATTTTTCAGATGTTCATAAATGGATGTGTATGATCTCACTGGCCCCTTGTAGATTTATTAGACAAAAGATTGAGATCAACATTGAGATTTTTACTGAATCTATTCTTTGATGGTGCAGCTAATAACAAAAATGGCAGCATAATTATATGCATCTCTCCCTGCCAAGGAATGCGTGGTATGTGGCCATAACTGAGTGATACTGAGCGGTGTTGTGTTCACTTATCATCTGTGCGTTTGCCCTGAAAGACACTTCATGGACACACATACAGGGCTCTCTGGCCTCCAACCTGAAATAAAATGCTCATAACGACACATGAAGTCAGCTGGCATCTGTGCTCCTCATAACTGTTAGCTCATTATCAGTCTGGTCTGATTATTATTGCTCAAGTCAGTGTCATGTTACCGCACTGCTCATAAAGCCTGTTATCGCTCTGTTCTGTTGATCAACAGGTCATCTCCATCAGCCAATCAGAGTCAGAGGGCAGAATGAGCTGGACCAATGGAAGGCCTGGGCTCTTTTCACACAGCCCGCTGTTGATCGAGCAATGCATGTCTCACTGAGGTCAGGTTAATTAGTCCCGCGTCAAACACGCCGCTCACAAGTCAGTGTTTACTACTGTATCGGTTACAGCAGACGCTTCTTTCATGTCGTCTGGAGTGATGATGATGATGGGAGTTTGCAGTTTTGATAATCTTGTTGTATATTGTTTATGAAACACAATAGCTCACTTCCAAAGCAGAGGCTTCACAAATACCTTCCATTCAACAAGTCAAGTCTCCTTTATTTATACAGCGCTTTTTACAATACAAATTGTTTGCAGCTTTACAGAGATAACAGGACAATAATGCAACAAAGTTTGTTTCCAGAAGAAAATAGCGTCACAGTCCAGCTTAAGTAAGTTCAGTGATGGTTCATTTTTGTTTAAAAAAAAGTTATTAATTTAGTTATTAATTTAGCTGACCGTGATGTCATTGTCCAGCTCAGTTCAGTTCTTGTATAATAGTGTAAATGCAGGAGATCAATAATATTGTTGAATATTAAATTAAATGTTAAATGTAATGTCCCCAACTAAGCAAGCCAAGCCAATGATAACAAAGGTGGAAAAAGGCGACAGACCAAAACTCCATCAGTGACAGAATGGAGAATAAACCCTTGGGAGAACCCAGACTCAGTCGCTCAGTTCTCCTCTGGCCAACGAGCGAACAGTGTATGATTATGATCCAGGAGCATTACAGGTCAGAGGTCAGATTGGATCTGGACATTCAGAATATTATCCAGCTCCATCTGGTTGAAGATCAGAGTCACGCCGGTATGGTCGTGTCTAGGTGCAGGTCCTCCATCTGATCTGGATACGGCTGACTACATCATGCGTTGTGGTCGTGTCTAGGTGCAGGTCCTCCATCTGATCTGGATACGGCTGACTACATCATGTGTTGTGGTCGTGTCTAGGTGCAGGTCCTCCATCTGATCTGGATACGGCCCGGATCCGGCTGACTACATCATGTGTTGTGGTCGTGTCTAGGCACAGGTCCACCATCTGATCTGGATCCGGCTGACTACATCATGTGTTGTGGTCGTGTCTAGGCACAGGTCCTCCATCTGATCTGGATACGGCCCGGATCCGGCTGACTACATCATGCGTTGTGGTCGTGTCTAGGTGCAGGTCCTCCATCTGATCTGGATACGGCCCGGATCCGGCTGACTACATCATGCGTTGTGGTCGTGTCTAGGTGCAGGTCCTCCATCTGATCTGGATCCGGCTGACTACATCATGCGTTGTGGTCGTGTCTAGGTGCAGGTCCTCCATCTGATCTGGATACGGCTGACTACATCATGTGTTGTGGTCGTGTCTAGGCGCAGGTCCTCCATCTGATCTGGATACGGCTGACTACATCATGTGTTGTGGTCGTGTCTAGGTGCAGGTCCTCCATCTGATCTGGATACGGCCCGGATCCGGCTGACTACATCATGTGTTGTGGTCGTGTCTAGGCACAGGTCCACCATCTGATCTGGATACGGCCCGGATCCGGCTGACTACATCATGCGTTGTGGTCGTGTCTAGGCGCAGGTCCTCCATCTGATCTGGATACGGCCCGGATCCGGCTGACTACATCATGCATTGTGATCGTGTCCAGGCGCAGGTCCACCATCTGATCTGGATACGGCTGACTACATCATGCGTTGTGGTCGTGTCTAGGCGCAGGTCCTCCATCTGATCTGGATACGGCTGACTACATCATGCGTTGTGGTCGTGTCTAGGTGCAGGTCCTCCATCTGATCTGGATACGGCCCGGATCCGGCTGACTACATCATGCGTTGTGGTCGTGTTTAGGCGCAGGTCCTCCATCTGATCTGGATACGGCTCAGATCCGGCTGACTACATCATGCGTTGTGGTCGTGTCTAGGCGCAGGTCCTCCATCTGATCTGGATACGGCCCGGATCCGGCTGACTACATCATGCGTTGTGGTCGTGTTTAGGCGCAGGTCCTCCATCTGATCTGGATACGGCTCAGATCCGGCTGACTACATCATGCGTTGTGGTCGTGTCTAGGCACAGGTCCACCATCTGATCTGGATACGGCCCGGATCCGGCTGACTACATCATGCGTTGTGGTCGTGTCTAGGCGCAGGTCCTCCATCTGATCTGGATACGGCTGACTACATCATGCGTTGTGGTCGTGTCTAGGTGCAGGTCCTCCATCTGATCTGGATACGGCCCGGATCCGGCTGACTACATCATGCGTTGTGGTCGTGTTTAGGCGCAGGTCCTCCATCTGATCTGGATACGGCTCAGATCCGGCTGACTACATCATGCGTTGTGGTCGTGTCTAGGCGCAGGTCCTCCATCTGATCTGGATACGGCCCGGATCCGGCTGACTACATCATGCGTTGTGGTCGTGTTTAGGCGCAGGTCCTCCATCTGATCTGGATACGGCTCAGATCCGGCTGACTACATCATGCGTTGTGGTCGTGTCTAGGCACAGGTCCACCATCTGATCTGGATACGGCCCGGATCCGGCTGACTACATCATGCGTTGTGGTCGTGTCTAGGCGCAGGTCCTCCATCTGATCTGGATACGGCTGACTACATCATGCGTTGTGGTCGTGTCTAGGTGCAGGTCCTCCATCTGATCTGGATACGGCCCGGATCCGGCTGACTACATCATGCGTTGTGGTCGTGTCTAGGTGCAGGTCCTCCATCTGATCTGGATACGGCCCAGATCCGGCTGACTACATCATGCGTTGTGGTCGTGTTTAGGCGCAGGTCCTCCATCTGATCTGGATACGGCTCAGATCCGGCTGACTACATCATGCGTTGTGGTCGTGTCTAGGCACAGGTCCACCATCTGATCTGGATACGGCCCGGATCCGGCTGACTACATCATGCGTTGTGGTCGTGTCTAGGCACAGGTCCTCCATCTGATCTGGATACGGCCCAGATCCGGCTGACTACATCATGTGTTGTGGTCGTGTCTAGGCACAGGTCCACCATCTGATCTGGATACGGCCCGGATCCGGCTGACTACATCATGTGTTGTGGTCGTGTCTAGGCGCAGGTCCACCATCTGATCTGGATACGGCCCGGATCCGGCTGACTACAGTATACTTTGGAATAAACAGAAAGACTAACATTAGCGTAGATGCCATTCTTCTTATGATGTAGCGAGTACATCAGGTGTTATAGGAAGTGTTCCCAGTTCCAGCTGACCAACACTAATATAAATTGATAAAAAAGGAGGACATGAAATTAAAAGTTGATTTTTCCTTTTTCGTTTAATTTTGACTTTTCGTTTTTGAACCCTGTCTCTGTTTTTGTCCTTTAATATAATGGCCCCCACATGGAGAAGTAGTTTCTCTTTCTCGTTGAGCGGCCCATAAAAATTTTCAGTTAGTTGATTTTCAGTCCCTGTCGGGCCTCCCAGGAGGAGAGCTAATGTCATTCCTTTAGACCAGGTGTAATGTTACATGAGCGAGTTTGTTTAAAGCCTGGCCAAAATCTCAACACAGACAGTGATATGATCAGGACATCCTGTGAGATTGCAATGAGCCTGAGAGGAGATGATCTGAGAGGTCGTGCGGATCAGAGGAGCAGATGACATCGTCCCGGCCATAATCCTGTGATCAAAGAGCATTCCCGCCGTACGCTCTTCAGTCAGATCACTGAGACTCTATTACACCGGTAGCAGAACGAGCAAAAGGGGACCTTTTAAAGTCACATTTATTAATGCTGTTAAATGTCTGTGAAAATCAGATTTAGGTTTACATATATATGTATATATATGTGTGTGTGTGTGTGTAATGTGCTGTATGTGAACATATTGGGGCATTGGATCAGTATTTCTAACAAAACAGGGCAAATCACAGGAATCACTCTTACGTTTTACTTTTTACCCTTTTAGAAGATGAGCTCTATTGAACACAATTTTCACATTCACTGCTTTATATATTTACCAACAGTTTATATGCATACATTATAAAAACACACCATACAAAATACACAAATAAAGACACATGGTTAAATATCACACTTTTTGCATCATTTTGCAAAATTACAGCTTGTTTGGATACGATACACAACGCTCTTCACTATATGCTGTAACTTTAAAAAAACACTTGGTAACACTACTTCGTTGGTCCACTTTACACACTCTACTTGTCATGATTCCTGTCTTGTGTTCCCCTTGGCCTTGTACTTTTATGTCATTTCCTGTCTTGTGCCAAGTTTTGTAGTCCTATGTAGTTTTTCATGTTGATTAGTCTTTTCCCCGCTGTATCCTGTTTCCTCATTACGTGTTTCACTTTGTCAGTTGTTTTATATGTAATGGTTGCTTCTATGATCCTTGTGGTTTTGTTCCTTTGTTTCCTTGAGTTCTGCATTATCTGTTTTACTTTATTTACCTTGTGTTACGTTATTAAAAAACCTGCATTTAGATCCTCTGCTTTCTTTGGCATGTTACATAACAACTGACCAAAAGATGGATCTAGCAGGAAGTAATTTAAGAAATTTACGTGGAGGAGTTTTTGGCTTGCTGCCATCTAGCACCATTTGATGATGCCCAGCTTATGGACTGTTTTTCGAGTGGGTTGGATGACAACATTGCCAAACTGATGCCGGAGGACCCTGGCTCAGTATATTGACCTCACTCTGTGGCTGTGTGGATCTTCCTTAACTGTTGGGGAGGTGGATCCACCCTTTGAACATTTTGTTTTGGGGGAGGATATAATACCCAAGCTCTGACAGTCGAGGAGCTTAGCCTATTGTGGACCCCAGTCATCACAGCCGCCCTTCCAGAGTCTTGTCCCAAGATGGCCACCTTTCCAGAGTCTCATCCCAAGATGTCCGCCTTTCCAGAGTCTCGTTCCAAGATGGCCGCCGTTTCCAGAGTCTCATCCCAAGATGTCCGCCTTTCCAGAGTCTCGTTCCAAGATGGCCGCCGTTTCCAGAGTCTCATCCCAAGATGGCCGCCTTTCCAGAGTCTCGTCCCAAGATGGTCGCCATTCCAGAGTCTCGTCCCAGGATGGCCGCCACGCCAGAGCCCTCTGCTAAGATGGCCGCCGCCACGCCAGAATCTCCAGTCCCTGTCCCCGACCAGAGTCCACGCTCATTGATTTGCAACTATGTCAACTAACTCGCATTAGAGTATTAGTACCTGTCTGACACTTTATTTTATTTTGCACTAACACTTTATTTTGATACAACACTCTCCCAACAGACATTGTACTGACTTTAAGTAACTTTGCAACTACATGTCAACTTATTCTACTAACCTGAACCCTAACAGTCTACTAATACTCTAATGAGAGATAGTTGATATGTAGTTCCAAATTAATGAGCGTTAGTTGATGTACTTGCAAAGTTACTTATAGTTAGTAGCAAGTGGACCATCGAAATAAAGTGTAACCAAAAACTTTATTTGCAGCAAGATTCTTTGTCTATCCCAAAACTATGGGGCGATGACAATTTGCATAAAAACTGATATATAATTTTCTTACAATAAATATTGAAATGGTATGTTTGTTTTACTTTTTGTTTACATTATCATCATATAAAACATCAGTACTTTCATGGTTTGAAACTGAAGAAAAAGAGTTCAAGATTTAAAGTCTGAGTCTGGGACAAGGGTAATATTATGAAATACTGTATATGTAATCTACGGTAAAAAAAAGATCTTCCTACAACAAAAAGAAAATCTGTTGATTTTTAATGAAATTGCACATAGTTGAAGATTCATACAGAATTTTCATTTTGTTTTAGAAAACACGTTTTTTATGGTGCTTTATTTAAGTAACTATTTTTATTTAGATTAAAGGCAGAATAATTCAGTACTAAATCTATACACTGGAAATATCTGAAGCAGCTCCTGTGATCAGTCTCGGCCCATGATGCAATGCCTCTGAAGATTATAATCAGGAGGTGTTTTATTACTTTACAGTGTGTGTTCAACTGTTTACACAGGTTGCTATGTAACCAGCTTCTTGAAGTCACAGACATGATATCCAGTAAGCTACTAAATATGCAATCTGTCTGAGATAGCACCTTTTAGGCATTTTCACAGTCCTGAAATCACGATGACGGCAGAAATCACAATTAGAAGTGGGGTTTTATTATCATTATTGGCTGATATCTAGTGCAGGGTGGACATACAATGTAATATAACGATATTGAGAATAAGAGATACAGAAGTGTACTGAAACTGTACTGTCATGGCACTGGACTGTGTTTTACAAACAATCTACCCTTGTGAATCTGTCGTAATCAAATCCCTAGCTAGACTGAGTTCTGTATTACGATCTGCAGCTCTGTTCCTCAAGGTCATCAATCCTTCGAGAGGCACAAAAGCAGGTCCTCCTGACAGACTGGACGGGAACAATCTTCATGAGAATACACTAACTTTGTATGTGTTTTGGCCGTTCATTTAAACAACAGCAGCATTTTGGGGCCTGAAAACGGTGCTAGGTTTTGAAAACGGACAAAACCGTAAATTCGTGAAAACGGTGTCGGCACTTGCCACTGTCGCCTTTTTCCACCTTTGTTGCCATTGGCCTGGCTTGCTTAGTTGGGGACATTAAATGTAACGTTTAATTTAATTTTCAACAATAATATTGATCTTCCTGCATTGACACTGAGCTGGATGATGACATCAATGTTTACTCCAGAGCAGCTATATGTACCAGTCAAAAGTTTGGAAACATTACTATTTTTAATGTTTTTGAAAGAAGTCTCTTATGCTCATCAAGCCTGCAGAAAAAAAAAAAAAAAAAAAAAAAAAAAAAACAGTAATATTATGAAATATTATTACAATTTAAAATAATGGTTCTCTTTTTTAATATATTTTAAAATGTAATTTATTTTTGTGATGCAAAGCTGAATTTTCATCAGCAAGTACTCCAGTCTTTGGTGTCTTATGATCCTTCAGAAATCATTCTAATATGATGATTTGATGCTCAGTTATTATCAATGATGGAAACAGTTGTGCTGTTTAATATATTTTTTTGGAATACTTTTTTCAGGATTCATTGATGAGTAAAACGTTAACAGCATTTATTCATAAAAACAGCATTTATTCAAAATAAAAACAGTTCTAACAATATAAATCGTTTTGAAATAATATAAATCGTTACCAATTTAATGCATCCTTGTTGAATTAAAGTACTAATTTCTTTAAAAAAAAAAAGTTATTGTTCCCAAACTTTTGAACGGTAGTGTATATTGTTACAAAAGATTTCTATTCTAAATAAATACAGTTCTTTTTAACTTTTTATTCATCAAATAATCCTGAAAAAAGTATCAGGTTATAAAAAAATATTAAGCAGCACAACTGTTTCCAACATTGATCATAAATCATCATATTAGAATGATTTCTGAAGGATCATAAGACACCAAAGACTGGAGTACTTGCTGATGAAAATTCAGCTTTGCATCACAAAAATAAATTACATTTTAAAGTATATTAAAAAAGAGAACCATTATTTTAAATTGTAATAATATTTCATAATATTACTGTTTTTTTTTTTTTTTTTTTTTTTTTTTTTTTTTTTTTTTATCTGCAGGCTTGATGAGCATAAGAGACTTCTTTCAAAAATATTAAAAATAGTAATGTTTCCAAACTTTTGACTGGTACTGTATATAACCATCACTGAACTTACTTAAGCTGGACTGTGACACTATTTTCTTCTGGGAAAAAAAACGTTTTTGCATTATTTTCCTGTTTTCTCTGTAAAGCTGCTTTATAACAATCTGTGCTGTGGCTTTGTTTTCCCCTTCATTTCCGCCTCCTGTAAAGTCATGGTGTTGTTTTACAGAAGAACTCCTCTCCTCAGCGCTATCTGTGCGTGGGTGGCCGGTCTTGCATGGACTCATCCGACCGGTTGAGTCAAACCATCAATCACTAATCACTGTCATTACTGTGTCATTACTGATCACATGCAGTGGGGTTTTAGCCTTCTTCAGCAAGATAAGCACTTTTAGTTTCACTGTAAATACTTGAAATCCCAGAGAGAGAGAAAGATATAGTGGCTCCAATATTGGCCCTAAGCAAAAGTGATCATATTTATGCAGAAGATGCACATGAATAAAAGCACAATGTGATATAATTACCAGTGGGATACTTTGGATTTATTTGAGCCCCACAATAATATTATCTTATTTCAAACCTCTTGATCCTTTTGTTTGAAAAGTTTGCATGTCTTTATATAATTTAAGCAGTGCTTGTTTTTAGTAGTTGCAATGGTATTCAGACATTTTGAGTGTGTAAAGTTATTCAACTTTAGCTGTATTTCTCTGAATGAAAATCTAAATAACAAAGTGTCTCTCAGTAGTCTGTCTGTGATTATTTGTATGGCATTTAAAAAAAGGCAAGCCCACCAAACTCTCCAGCATAAAACAACACGTGCAGCCGGGTGTGTGTGTGTGTGTGTGTGCTGTGCAGCTGTGGAGGTTTGATTGTGATATCAGTGCAGATGAGAGGCGTGTGTGTGATGGGATGCTGTAAGACAGAAGCCTCTTTATTCTCGGCTTCTGTGAAATGCTACATGGTTGCCAATGACAGACACAAAGTGAGCAGTCACCTTTGACACACACGGCCGCCTGCTGAAGTGCCATGTGCCGTCCGCTGGAGAATCACTCTCTTATGATGCCACAGATGTCTCAGGATTTGGAGGATCCACTGTGTGCCATTCATGTGCAGTGTGCAAACAGCTCAAATCCAGCAGAGAAAGTTGATCAAGCTGTTATGGTAGAGCAAACTTGGGATAGGGCTTCTTCTTTTTCAAAATCCCTAATCCAAGACCAAACTCTCTGTTTGCAAACTTTTTTCTTAAACTGGCTCAGGTCAACATGCAAAAGCTTTCCTTTTCAATTTGCATGTATAAAACTGTATAAAAAAGTTTGAATAGCAAAAAAAAAAGTATCTTCTTTGCACTGTGTAAATGTTAGATGTTATTTATACTGTAAACAGTGGAAGATGTTTGTATTTGCACCAGCATGTAATCAGCATAACAACATAGTCAGTGTATAATTATTAAAACTGTAAATGGATGCTGGCTTATTGAGACCTGTCACACTCAGATCCAGGTGAAGATGAAGGGCTCTTTATTAACAACACACTCAGGTCATCCACGAAGGTAAAGGGAGAGTATCAGCATGTCTACACACGAACAACCGACAACTAAAGGGAGAAACAGAGCAACTTTAATACACAGTGATAATGAGACGATACCAAACAGGTGTGAGATTAGATGAGCATCCACTAAGACAAAGACAGACATGCGATTGAAGATAGCAAACTTAGGGGCTGATGACACGACACCGTTTTAAACTAAAAACGTAAAATGCGTTTTGCCTAGTTGTTTACACGACAACGGCATTCTGGGAGCCTGAAGATGTAAAGTTTCGAAGTGTACGTTTTTGTAAACGGCCTCTGTGTAAATAACACAAACGTGAATCTCTGAAGACGATGACGTCATGCTCATGCGTATTACGTGTTTAGTCTATAGTGTTTCATCGCCATCTAGTGGCCCGGCAGCAGAATACAGCGTTTTCAGGCCGTGTGGATGGGGATCGTTTTCACAATGGTGTCGTCCGTACGCGGAAAACTCAAAGGAAGAACTTCTGCGTTTTAAGCATATTGTTTTGAGTGTGGTCACAATATGAGCTCTGTGCTTCACAGTCGGTGTTCCAGCCTGTCTGATCAATGCAAGGACACCACATCCAATTTCAGTTATGGGCTGTTTGTGTTTAGTGTAAATAACACATATTCTGTATTAATATACGTCCGATCTTGCAACTGATGCCACTGCACCTTCCTCAGTTTGCTTCTACCAATGAAAGTTTCACAGATCTGAATGCACTGATTGTTTAAATCAGTGCATGTGGTTTGTTTAAAATGTAAAATAAATGGAGATTCTTGGTTGAATCTTGCTCTATTCTAACTCTATGCCAATCATATGCACTCAGTTACCACTCCACTGTAAAATGATCTTAGTTTGGGTTCTAATCTCTAGGAACTTAGTAAAAAAACAACAGAAAGTTCATTCATTTGGACTGTAGGGAAAGGTAAACCCTTGAAGTAGAATTGGGGCAGAAGCAAACCATGCATTCGTTTTATATAAACCTGGTGCATTTTAAAATTGCCCAACCTCTTATTTAAACCTGGGAACATCTCAGTGTTTACCAGCTTCCATAAAATAAACCTGGGAACATCCCAGTGTTTGTCCTCCATACGAGTGGATCATCTGTCAGTGGTCTCGTCTGTTCCTCAATGGAAGGACAGTAGTGGTCGTGATCGCCTGTCCAGGGAGGTCAGCAAGTGTTTCCTCTTCTGTGGTGTGTGGGCACGAGAAGGATGGTTCCCATTCTCACTGGTGTCAGGCCGTTCATCTGTCCTTCCTCGTCATCCCCAGTTCTCCACTTCCACTTCCAAACGGCCTGAGATCTTCTGTGGAAAATGAACAGTGGCACACATTTTCATTGTCATCTACAAACATGTTCACATGTCAAGTCATCTTTATTGTTTTAAGACATTATATATGCATGTTTTTCATGTGGATTGCTGGAAGGCACATCAATACAACTACGCATTCGCATGAACTACTGCTGTTCACAAGATGTAATTAGCTTTAGAGTAGCAGCTTTTAACCCCAGTTCGGCACATGTGCTGGAGAGAGGAAGAGCTGGGGTCCATGGCTGTCTTATCTGTCTGACAGCTCTTGATTGATGGACAGCTCTGTGCTGCAGACTGGAGTGCTTTCTCAACCTTTCCTCTTGTCATAATCATAATCATACAGAGCTAGAATACCTTTTTCGGTGAAATATGTTCTGCTCTGTATTTCGTACCTTGGTTCCAGTGTTTGCAGCATTTGTTGAACACCTTCATTTCTGACCACGCAACATGGGCGAAGACCTTGCAAATAAATACAGCATCTGAGGTCGTAATACTGGCAGCGTTCGGGGACGAGAAAGGACGTTTTGCATTAAACTGCGTTCACGGCTGCTGGTCGACTCACAGCGTTACTGTAATCCGCTTGTCTGTTTGCGAGATGGCTGATGTTGATGGAGCATTCGTCGAGAGAGTCACCGCATCGGAGCGAGGATCCTCTATCCCAGCTGCAGAGCGCCTGTCCATCTGTCTTCGGTGAGAAAATGTATATGAAATTTTAAATACAGTATATTAAATATTGAAAAACTTTCAATGTTTTTCAAACTGTGGCACGGATACCACTGTTGGTGCTCTTTCTAGTGATACTCACTTTCTAGTGATACTCGGTTAACTGCTATATTGAATATTATATTCTGCTATATTGCTATACTCCATTTTGAATGAGTGACTCCGGGCGGGAGTTTATCCCGGAGCAGCAAGCAGGCTCCTGATTGGTTAACGCGCCGCGAACAGACGCCAAAGTTCAGATTTTTCAAACCGCGAATTCGCGTCAAACGCGTGAATGCACAAAAAGCACCAAATAAAATCATTCATGCGTAACGCGCCAGATGCTCAATTCGCGTCCACCGCGCCGCGCTAAACGCCTCATTCGCGCCGCAGGACCTCCAGACGCGCGTATACGCGTCTTTACATTGACTTAACATTGAAATCACTCGCATCAGACGCTCTATTCGCGTTTGGTGTGAACAGAGCATTAGCATGAACCGCTTTCCCAATGAGATCAGGCTAAGAGCTATGTGCAGTTGTAGCTCCGTATAGCTTTGTTTTTGAATCTCCATTTTGCCATCATTCCTTGTTTTTTTATATTGTTAGATATAACTTAATCATCACCCTATATCAAATATGATCTAATATTTCACATTAATCTGACATTGCTAGCTTTTAATCTAAATCGTTGGGGACACTTACTATTCAACAGTGTCATTTGGTCTGACTGTTCTGACACTACTGAATGAGAACTGAGCTGAGCTGGACAATGATATCATGTTCCTGCTATCTCTGTAAAGCTGCTTCGAGCCAGTCTATACTGTGTAAAGCGCTACAGAAGTAAAGGAGACTGGACTTGACTGTAGTATTGACTGTTATTCTGGACGGGGTGTAAGGTAAGAGAAAGCATGGAGCCCTGTAAATGACTGTTGTCTATTATTGTACAGCCAGAGACGGCTGTCATTCATCAGAAGTCTCCGTCCAGACAGGAAAAGCCCCTCATATATTCCCAGTTAATCACACAGGGCTACTGGAGCTGTGTAAAGCATGCCTGACATGGAGCCGTTGTTATATCCAGTATGAACAAGTGGAAATGGCTCAGAGGAAACACTCATTTTCTCTAAGTCAACACTAATGTTTGAGCACAGAGCACAGCTTCACCGGATCATGTGTGCTTCCCAATCAAAAGGTCATTTGTGTCCGTTCACTGTTGACTTACAAAATAAAGATATGCAAAATACATGCTGTCAAAACCTGTGTATGGGCTTTAATCAGTGTTACTGCTGTTATTAGTAACCTGTGGCTTGCATCGTGTTAGGAGGTTTATTGATACAAATGTTACTGACAAGAGTTCATTTCTGTCCTATCTGTGTATCTTTCCATCGTACATGATCCATGGCATGCAGGTTTGCTTTAGCTTTCATACTCCAGGCCTGTGGAATGCTTGATTCTGATTGGTTGATAATTAAAGAAGTGGGAAATTCCTAGATCCCAGTTGGAACTTTTAACTGGAACATCAATATGGAGAAACTGTAGTAATATACTGTTTATCAGCATTTCTGTTATTAGTACATGTGCTCTTCACTATGAGAGGGATGTGTGTGTATTTCTGTCCCTATAGAGTATAAGACTCAGTCTCTTACTAGTGTTTGATTCTCTCTTCTTCTCACTGCGTCTACATATATATATGCTTATATTCATTTTTTGTGTCTATTTTTTGTGCATGTTTTTTGCTCAGTGGTCAACAACTGTTGTTTTTATTGTACTTTATAAATACATTTTAGGTAACACTTTACAATAAGGTTCATTAGTTAACATTAGTTATGTATTATCTGTACTGTAAAAAGCGCTATATAAATAAAGGTGACTATTAACTAACATGAACTAACCAAGAGCAATACATTTGTTACAGTATTTATTAATCTTTGTTCATGTTAGTTAATAAAAATAAAGCTGTTAGTTCACAGTGCATTAACTAATGTTTACAAGATTTTAATAAAGTATTAGTAAATGTTGACATTAACATGAACAAAGATTAATAAATGCTGTATAAGTGCAGTTCATAATTAGTTCATGCTAACTAATGTAGTTTACTAATGTTAACTAATGAACCTTATTGTAAAGTGCTACCAAATTTGAATTAGAGTTTTATTAGGGTTTGGTTTAGGGTTAGTTCAGTTATTATTAGCACACATTTAGCCAGTACTATACTGACTACATGCAATGTAATAAGGACACTATAAATAAAGTTTTACCTTTTATTTAATTGTAACTAACATACAGATGTCTGTCACATAACCTGTACAAAGCTGATGAAGAATGTGCAGGAATATAGTTTTAATGAACAAACTCACAGGAGAAATCTCAACAGCTTTATCAGCTGGTCAGTGAGACTGTGATCTGTGTGTGTGTGTGTGTGTGTGTGTGTGTGTGTGTGTG
>NC_137122.1:67580302-67612802 GCF_949319135.1 Squalius cephalus
ATCCTGAAGATATATATCTACATAACATGCACATTAAACACCATCCTGAAGATATATATCTACATAACATGTACATTAAACACCATCCTGAAGATATATATCTACATAACATGTACATTAAACACCATCCTGAAGATATATATCTACATAACATGCACATTAAACACCATCCTGAAGATATATATCTACATAACATGCACATTAAACACCATCCTGAAGATATATATCTACATAACATGCACATTAAACACCATCCTGAAGATATATATCTACATAGCATGCACATTAAACACCATCCTGAAGATATATATCTACATAACATGTACATTAAACACCATCCTGAAGATATATATCTACATAACATGTACATTAAACACCATCCTGAAGATATATATCTACATAACATGTACATTAAACACCATCCTGAAGATATATATCTACATAACATGTACATTAAACACCATCCTGAAGATATATATCTACATAACATGCACATTAAACACCATCCTGAAGATATATATCTACATAACATGCACATTAAACACCATCCTGAAGATATATATCTACATAACATGCACATTAAACACCATCCTGAAGATATATATCTACATAACATGCACATTAAACACCATCCTGAAGATATATATCTACATAACATGCACATTAAACACCATCCTGAAGGGCTTTACCTGGCGATACGATGACGTTTAAAGATGAGTTTAATGTAAGTGATGGATGATGTACAGTCATCCTGCTTATTACTCACCAAATAAATCATTATGTGGACATGAAATATTGATTTGAGTTTAAAACATTATGTTATTATTAGTTATTATTACCGTGTGAATTCAATTATTCATTATAATGTGCAACGCATTGGGCCTGGCAACAAGACGAACATCACAGCAGTATTACAGCGATATCAACACTGAAGTCTTTATAAAGATTAACACTTTTTATGATCGCTAACTGAGACACAAGAGGACACCAGTTGAGTTACTATGAGACAAGAGAGAGTCGTTCAAGAGATATGAAAGATATGTTGCTATGAATGACAGATATTATTAGGAAAAATCACACTGGCACAATTGACCAATTACAATCCAGTATAATACAGCTCTGTATAATAAATACATATGCAGACCCCAAAAAAGTGTTTCCACTTATGAAAATATAAATATATATATACACACTGAAGTCTTAGGTGTATATACAGTATATCCTCTTAGATGGTGAGGCTTGAGCTCTTGTGAGTGTGGTGAGGGAAACACCGTCTCCTGCACTAACTGGCCTCATTATCAGCTCATCGGCAGCGGACGGACTGAATGTGGGAGCCGTGCGCTGTGACAGGCATATACAGGAACGCAGAGGAGAAGAACTAAACAGAGAGAAAACCGTTCATGCTTGTTATATTGCTCCTCTGTAATGGGGTTAATGTCTGCTACAGCGCAAACTCGGTTGTGTGTAAATAACCACATTAGAGATGTGTTTTTCTCACATCAACCCTGTACGATGATATCCCTTTATACAATCAAACTTTACAACAGCTTTACAACAGTGTGCACAGGAAGTTAGTATCCTGGAGCACTATCTAATTCATCACAGACATCTGACAATGAACGAGATTATGAATTTGTTTTAATAACAATCTTATTAGCTTGACGTCAATGTTTTTTGTAAGGCAACTTTTTAAAATAGTATGTGGAACAGTGAGCGTCATGCAGCGATGAACTTCGTTATCATGTACTGTATCTACACTTAGCGAGAGGCATCTCACAGTACACATGCAGCAGAACTAGTAAGAGTTGAGTATGGCCTTCTGAACACAGAAATGAAGAGGTGGGATCGGGAAAGGACACATCAAACCCGCGACTCTTGCGTTAGCATCGTGTTGGAGAATGTTCTAAACCCACGACTCTTGCGTTAGCATCGTGTTGGAGAATGTTCTAAACCCACGACTCTTGCGTTAGCATCGTGTTGGAGCGTGTTCGAAACCCGCGACTCTTGCGTTAGCATCGTGTTGGAGCGTGTTCAAAACCCGCGACTCTTGCGTTAGCATCGTGTTGGAGCGTGTTCAAAACCCGCGACTCTTGCGTTAGCATCGTGTTGGAGCATGTTCGAAATCCGCGACTCTTGCGTTAGCATCGCGTTGGAGCGTGTTCAAAACCCGCGACTCTTGCGTTAGCATCGTGTTGGAGCGTGTTCAAAACCCGCGACTCTTGCGTTAGCATCGTGTTGGAGCGTGTTCGAAATCCGCGACTCTTGCGTTAGCATCGTGTTGTAGCGTGTTCAAAACCCGCGACTCTTGCGTTAGCATCGTGTTGGAGCGTGTTCAAAACCCGCGACTCTCGCGTTAGCATCGTGTTGGAGCGTGTTCAAAACCCGCGACTCTTGCGTTAGCATCGTGTTGGAGCGTGTTCGAAATCCGCGACTCTTGCGTTAGCATCGTGTTGGAGCGTGTTCGAAATCCGCGACTCTTGCGTTAGCATCGTGTTGTAGCGTGTTCAAAACCCGCGACTCTTGCGTTAGCATCGTGTTGGAGCGTGTTCGAAATCCGCGACTCTTGCTTTAGCATCGTGTTGGAGCGTGTTCAAAACCCGCGACTCTCGCGTTAGCATCGTGTTGGAGCGTGTTCAAAACCTGCGACTCTCGCATTAGCATCATGTTGTAGTGTGTTCAAAACCCGCGACTCTTGCGTTAGCATCGTGTTGGAGCGTGTTCGAAATCCGCGACTCTTGCGTTAGCATCGTGTTGGAGCGTGTTCAAAACCCGCGACTCTCGCGTTAGCATCGTGTTGGAGCGTGTTCGAAACCTGCGACTCTCGCATTAGCATCGTGTTGGAGCGTGTTCAAAACCCGCGACTCTTGCGTTAGCATCGTGTTGGAGCGTGTTCAAAACCCGCGACTCTTGCGTTAGCATCGTGTTGGAGCGTGTTCAAAACCCGCGACTCTCGCGTTAGCATCGTGTTGGAGCGTGTTCAAAACCTGCGACTCTCGCATTAGCATCGTGTTGGAGCGTGTTCAAAACCCGCGACTCTTGCGTTAGCATCGTGTTAGAGCATGTTCAAAACCCGCGACTCTTGCGTTAGCATCGTGTTGGAGCATGTTCTAAACCCGCGACTCTTGCGTTAGCATCGTGTTGGAGCGTGTTCAAAACCCGCAACTCTTGCTTTAGCATCGTGTTGGAGCGTGTTCAAAACCCGCGACTCTTGCGTTAGCATCGTGTTGGAGCGTGTTCAAAACCCGCGACTCTTGCGTTAGCATCGTGTTGGAGCGTGTTCAAAACCCGCGACTCTTGCGTTAGCATCGTGTTGGAGCGTGTTCAAAACCCGCGACTCTTGCGTTAGCATCGTGTTGGAGCGTGTTCAAAACCCGCGACTCTCGCGTTAGCATCGTGTTGGAGCGTGTTCAAAACCTGCGACTCTCGCATTAGCATCGTGTTGGAGCGTGTTCAAAACCCGCGACTCTTGCGTTAGCATCGTGTTGGAGCGTGTTCAAAACCCGCGACTCTTGCGTTAGCATCGTGTTGGAGCGTGTTCAAAACCCGCGACTCTCGCGTTAGCATCGTGTTGGAGCGTGTTCAAAACCTGCGACTCTCGCATTAGCATCGTGTTGGAGCGTGTTCAAAACCCGCAACTCTTGCGTTAGCATCGTGTTAGAGCATGTTCAAAACCCGCGACTCTTGCGTTAGCATCGTGTTGGAGCATGTTCTAAACCCGCGACTCTTGCGTTAGCATCGTGTTGGAGCGTGTTCAAAACCCGCGACTCTTGCGTTAGCATCGTGTTGGAGCGTGTTCAAAACCTGCGACTCTCGCATTAGCATCGTGTTGGAGCGTGTTCAAAACCCGCGACTCTTGCGTTAGCATCGTGTTGGAGCGTGTTCAAAACCCGCGACTCTTGCGTTAGCATCGTGTTGGAGCGTGTTCAAAACCCGCGACTCTCGCGTTAGCATCGTGTTGGAGCGTGTTCAAAACCTGCGACTCTCGCGTTAGCATCGTGTTGGAGCGTGTTCAAAACCCGCGACTCTTGCGTTAGCATCGTGTTAGAGCATGTTCAAAACCCGCGACTCTTGCGTTAGCATCGTGTTGGAGCATGTTCTAAACCCGCGACTCTTGCGTTAGCATCGTGTTGGAGCGTGTTCAAAACCCGCGACTCTTGCTTTAGCATCGTGTTGGAGCGTGTTCAAAACCCGCGACTCTTGCGTTAGCATCGTGTTGGAGCGTGTTCAAAACCCGCGACTCTTGCGTTAGCATCGTGTTGGAGCGTGTTCGAAACCCGCGACTCTTGCGTTAGCATCGTGTTGGAGCATGTTCGAAATCCGCGACTCTTGCGTTAGCATCGTGTTGGAGCGTGTTCAAAACCCGCGACTCTTGCGTTAGCATCGTGTTGGAGCGTGTTCAAAACCCGCGACTCTTGCGTTAGCATCGTGTTGGAGAATGTTCTAAACCCACGACTCTTGCGTTAGCATCGTGTTGGAGCGTGTTCGAAACCCGCGACTCTTGCGTTAGCATCGTGTTGGAGAATGTTCTAAACCCACGACTCTTGCGTTAGCATCGTGTTGGAGCGTGTTCGAAACCCGCGACTCTTGCGTTAGCATCGTGTTGGAGCGTGTTCAAAACCTGCGACTCTTGCGTTAGCATCGTGTTGGAGAATGTTCTAAACCCAAGACTCTTGCGTTAGCATCGTGTTGGAGCGTGTTCGAAACCCGCGACTCTTGCGTTAGCATCGTGTTGGAGCGTGTTCAAAACCCGCGACTCTTGCGTTAGCATCGTGTTGGAGCGTGTTCAAAACCCGCGACTCTTGCGTTAGCATCGTGTTGGAGCGTGTTCAAAACCCGCGACTCTTGCGTTAGCATCGTGTTGGAGCGTGTTCAAAACCCGCGACTCTTGCGTTAGCATCGTGTTGGAGCGTGTTCAAAACCCGCGACTCTTGCGTTAGCATCGTGTTGGAGCATGTTCGAAATCCGCGACTCTTGCGTTAGCATCGTGTTGGAGCGTGTTCAAAACCCGCGACTCTTGCGTTAGCATCGTGTTGGAGCGTGTTCGAAATCCGCGACTCTTGCGTTAGCATCGTGTTGGAGCGTGTTCAAAACCCGCGACTCTTGCGTTAGCATCGTGTTGGAGCGTGTTCAAAACCTGTGACTCTTGCATTAGCATCGTGTTGGAGCGTGTTCAAAACCTGTGACTCTTGCATTAGCATCGTGTTGGAGCGTGTTCAAAACCCGCGACTCTTGCGTTAGCATCGTGTTGGAGCGTGTTCAAAACCCGCGACTCTCGCGTTAGCATCGTGTTGGAGTGTGTTCAAAACCCGCGACTCTTGCGTTAGCATCGTGTTGGAGCGTGTTCGAAACCTGTGACTCTTGCATTAGCATCGTGTTGGAGCGTGTTCAAAACCTGTGACTCTTGCATTAGCATCGTGTTGGAGCGTGTTCAAAACCCGCGACTCTTGCGTTAGCATCGTGTTGGAGCGTGTTCAAAACCCGCGACTCTCGCGTTAGCATCGTGTTGGAGCGTGTTCAAAACCCGCGACTCTTGCGTTAGCATCGTGTTGGAGCATGTTCGAAATCCGCGACTCTTGCGTTAGCATCGTGTTGTAGCGTGTTCAAAACCCGCGACTCTTGCGTTAGCATCGTGTTGGAGCGTGTTCAAAACCCGCGACTCTCGCGTTAGCATCGTGTTGGAGCGTGTTCAAAACCCGCGACTCTTGCGTTAGCATCGTGTTGGAGCATGTTCGAAATCCGCGACTCTTGCGTTAGCATCGTGTTGTAGCGTGTTCAAAACCCGCGACTCTTGCGTTAGCATCGTGTTGGAGCGTGTTCGAAATCCGCGACTCTTGCGTTAGCATCGTGTTGGAGCGTGTTCAAAACCCGCGACTCTCGCGTTAGCATCGTGTTGGAGCGTGTTCAAAACCTGCGACTCTCGCATTAGCATCGTGTTGTAGCGTGTTCAAAACCCGCGACTCTTGCGTTAGCATCGTGTTGGAGCGTGTTCGAAATCCGCGACTCTTGCGTTAGCATCGTGTTGGAGCGTGTTCAAAACCCGCGACTCTCGCGTTAGCATCGTGTTGGAGCGTGTTCAAAACCTGCGACTCTCGCATTAGCATCGTGTTGGAGCGTGTTCAAAACCTGCGACTCTCGCATTAGCATCGTGTTGTAGCGTGTTCAAAACCTGCGACTCTCGCATTAGCATCGTGTTGTAGCGTGTTCAAAACCCGCGACTCTTGCGTTAGCATCGTGTTGGAGCGTGTTCGAAATCCGCGACTCTTGCGTTAGCATCGTGTTGGAGCGTGTTCAAAACCCGCGACTCTCGCGTTAGCATCGTGTTGGAGCGTGTTCAAAACCTGCGACTCTCGCATTAGCATCGTGTTGGAGCGTGTTCAAAACCCGCGACTCTTGCGTTAGCATCGTGTTAGAGCATGTTCAAAACCCGCGACTCTTGCGTTAGCATCATGTTGGAGCATGTTCTAAACCCGCGACTCTTGCGTTAGCATCGTGTTGTAGCGTGTTCAAAACCCGCAACTCTTGCATTAGCATCGTGTTGGAGCGTGTTCAAAACCCGCGACTCTTGCGTTAGCATCATGTTGGAGCATGTTCTAAACCCGCGACTCTTGCGTTAGCATCGTGTTGTAGCGTGTTCAAAACCCGCAACTCTTGCATTAGCATCGTGTTGGAGCGTGTTCAAAACCCGCAACTCTTGCTTTATCATCGTGTTGGAGCGTGTTCAAAACCCGCGACTCTTGCGTTAGCATCGTGTTGGAGCGTGTTCAAAACCCGCGACTCTTGCGTTAGCATCGTGTTGGAGCGTGTTCAAAACCCGCGACTCTTGCGTTAGCATCGTGTTGGAGCATGTTCGAAATCCGCGACTCTTGCGTTAGCATCGTGTTGGAGCGTGTTCAAAACCCGCGACTCTTGCGTTAGCATCGTGTTGGAGCGTGTTCAAAACCCGCGACTCTTGCGTTAGCATCGTGTTGGAGCATGTTCGAAATCCGCGACTCTTGCGTTAGCATCGTGTTGTAGCGTGTTCAAAACCCGCGACTCTTGCGTTAGCATCGTGTTGGAGCGTGTTCGAAATCCGCGACTCTTGCGTTAGCATCGTGTTGGAGCGTGTTCAAAACCCGCGACTCTTGCGTTAGCATCGTGTTGGAGCGTGTTCAAAACCCGCGACTCTTGCGTTAGCATCGTGTTGGAGCATGTTCGAAATCCGCGACTCTTGCGTTAGCATCGTGTTGGAGCGTGTTCAAAACCCGCGACTCTTGCGTTAGCATCGTGTTGGAGCGTGTTCAAAACCCGCGACTCTTGCGTTAGCATCGTGTTGGAGCATGTTCGAAATCCGCGACTCTTGCGTTAGCATCGTGTTGTAGCGTGTTCAAAACCCGCGACTCTTGCGTTAGCATCGTGTTGGAGCGTGTTCGAAATCCGCGACTCTCGCGTTAGCATCGTGTTGGAGCGTGTTCAAAACCTGCGACTCTCGCATTAGCATCGTGTTGGAGCGTGTTCAAAACCCGCGACTCTTGCGTTAGCATCGTGTTAGAGCATGTTCAAAACCCGCGACTCTTGCGTTAGCATCATGTTGGAGCATGTTCTAAACCCGCGACTATTGCGTTAGCATCGTGTTGTAGCGTGTTCAAAACCCGCAACTCTTGCATTAGCATCGTGTTGGAGCGTGTTCAAAACCCGCGACTCTTGCGTTAGCATCGTGTTGGAGCGTGCTCAAAACCCGTGACTCTTGCGTTAGCATCGTGTTGGAGCGTGTTCAAAACCCGCAACTCTTGCTTTAGCATCGTGTTGTAGCGTGTTCAAAACCCGCAACTCTTGCTTTAGCATCGTGTTGTAGCGTGTTCAAAACCCGCGACTCTTGCGTTAGCATCGTGTTGGAGCGTGTTCAAAACCCGCAACTCTTGCTTTAGCATCGTGTTGTAGCGTGTTCAAAACCCGCAACTCTTGCTTTAGCATCGTGTTGTAGCGTGTTCAAAACCCGCGACTCTTGCGTTAGCATCGTGTTAGAGCATGTTCAAAACCCGCGACTCTTGCGTTAGCATCATGTTGGAGCGTGTTCAAAACCCGCGACTCTTGCGTTAGCATCGTGTTGGAGCATGTTCAAAACCCGAGACTCTTGCGTTAGCATCATGTTGGAGCATGTTTAAGAGTTTATAACGCAAAACCTGCGACTCTTGCGTTAGCATCATGTTGGAACGTGTTCAAAACCCGCGACTCTTGCGTTAGCATCATGTTAGAGCATGTTCAAAACCCGCGACTCTTGCGTTAGCATCATGTTGGAGCATGTTTAAAACCCACGACTCTTGCGTTAGCATCGTGTTGGAGCGTGTTTAAAACCCGTGACTCTTGCATTAGCATCGTGTTGGAGCGTGTTCAAAACCCGCAACTCTTGCGTTAGCATCGTGTTGGAGCATGTTCAAAACCCGCGACTCTTGCGTTAGCATCATGTTGGAGCGTGTTCAAAACCCGCGACTCTTGCGTTAGCATCGTGTTGGAGCGTGTTCTAAACCCAAGACTCTTGCGTTAGCATCGTGTTGTAGCGTGTTCAAAACCCGCGACTCTTGCGTTAGCATCGTGTTGGAGCACGTTCAAAACCCGCGACTCTTGCGTTAGCATCGTGTTGGAGCGTGTTCTAAACCCAAGACTCTTGCGTTAGCATCGTGTTGTAGCGTGTTCAAAACCCGCGACTCTTGCGTTAGCATCGTGTTGGAGCACGTTCAAAACCCGCGACTCTTGCGTTAGCATCGTGTTGGAGCGTGTTCAAAACCCGCGACTCTTGCTTTAGCATCGTGTTGTAGCGTGTTCAAAACCCGCGACTCTTGCGTTAGCATCGTGTTGGAGCGTGTTCAAAACCCACGACTCTTGCGTTAGCATCGTGTTGGAGCGTGTTCAAAACCCGCGACTCTTGCATTAGCATTGTGTTGGAGCGTGTTTAAAACCCGCGACTCTTGCGTTAGCATCATGTTGGAGCGTGTTCAAAACCCGCGACTCTTGCATTAGCATTGTGTTGGAGCGTGTTCAAAACCCGCGACTCTTGCGTTAGCATCGTGTTGGAGCGTGTTCAAAACCCGCGACTCTTGCGTTAGCATCGTGTTTTCAGCGTGATCAAAACCCGCAACTCTTGCTTTAGCATCGTGTTGTAGCGTGTTCAAAACCCGCAACTCTTGCGTTAGCATCGTGTTGGAGCATGTTCAAAACCCGCGACTCTTGCGTTAGCATCGTGTTGGAGCATGTTCAAAACCCGCGACTCTTGCGTTAGCATCATGTTGGAGCGTGTTCAAAACCCGCGACTCTTGCGTTAGCATCGTGTTGGAGCGTGTTCAAAACCCGCAACTCTTGCTTTAGCATCATGTTGTAGCGTGTTCAAAACCCGCGACTCTTGCGTTAGCATCGTGTTGGAGCGTGTTCAAAACCTGCGACTCTTGCATTAGCATCGTGTTGGAGCGTGTTCAAAACCCGCAACTCTTGCTTTAGCATCATGTTGTAGCGTGTTCAAAACCCGCGACTCTTGCGTTAGCATCGTGTTGGAGCGTGTTCAAAACCCGCGACTCTTGCGTTAGCATCGTGTTGGAGCGTGTTCAAACCCGCGACTCTTGCGTTAGCATCGTGTTGGAGCGTGTTCAAAACCTGCGACTCTTGCGTTAGCATCGTGTTGGAGCGTGTTTAAAACCCGCGACTCTTGCGTTAGCATCATGTTGGAGCGTGTTCAAAACCCGCGACTCTTGCATTAGCATTGTGTTGGAGCGTGTTCAAAACCTGCGACTCTTGCGTTAGCATCATGTTGGAGCGTGTTCAAAACCCACGACTCTTGCGTTAGCATCGTGTTGGAGCGTGTTCAAAACCCGCGACTCTTGCGTTAGCATCGTGTTGGAGCGTGTTTAAAACCCGCGACTCTTGCGTTAGCATCGTGTTGGAGCGTGTTCAAAACACACGACTCTTGCGTTAGCATCGTGTTGGAGCGTGTTCAAAACCTGCGACTCTTGCGTTAGCATCGTGTTGGAGCGTGTTTAAAACCCGCGACTCTTGCGTTAGCATCATGTTGGAGCGTGTTCAAAACCCACGACTCTTGCGTTAGCATCGCGTTGGAGCGTGTTCAAATCCCGCCAGACCACGTCTCCAAGCCTGCGCTCAGTGAGATTCGCATGAGCGTGATTGATGGTCTTCAGCATTATGTAAGGACAGAGATCGCCTGAGATTATGTGCAGTATTAAGTGACAGAGGTACAGTCTATAACTCAGTGACAGTCTGTCAACACACACACACACACACACACACACACACACACTGGAGCCGTCACAGACAGACACACTTGCGACCGTCTGGAGGAACACAGGCCAAATCAAAGCAGCATCAGATGGAGTCTTCGGGTCACGTTACCAGTGTGGGACAGCAGACACGCCAGTAGCTGGAGTATGGAGAGCTCTTCAGGGATATTACAGGAGCTGAGCTGTGGATCTAATGCCGATGCCAGTTACAGATGGACATTCAACAAGGCTTGATATTCATATTTTGATTGTAGATGTAATCTATTAAAATAATATCATTAAAGCTGGAATCACTTGTTAATTAAGAACTGATTTCAGTAATATAAGTGTTCTGATCTGATCTTGTTTTTAATATGGGTCAGTGGTCACTGCATCACTTCAGAATTTCACTACGTCACTTCGTGTTTGTTGCTCCATCAAGTTGATTCTCAATCCTTGATTTTCTTCTTTATACCTATTTTTTAAACTAGTATAAATGCACTGATGTGCCCCGTAATAATAATTAAAAATGTCTGTATTGGTACACTATTATTACAAAAAGGTACGCTCTGTATTTTCATAATAGTAGAAAAATGACCCCTTAGTTCTAAACTACTTACAGTACAATCATTTGTTAATTCTCCTGGTTGTCACCCCTTTATTCTCAAAACTATACATATTGTTCCCTTATACTTACATGTTAGTACTTTATAGGTACACTATAATTAACGAGTTATGTTGTAAATTCGTCTTAATTACGCAGTACTTTCCAGGCTGTAATATAAAGTGTTACCCCAAAAACGTACTTGATTAAATTTAACAGAGTAAATGTAGTACGTTACCCACCTCTCCTTTGCAGTGATTTGGTAAAAAGAAACGTTCATGTCATGGCTCTTACTATATAGTGTATTTCACCATGGTGCAGTGATCAATTAGCATTCTACACTAGACCTATCCATTTATAATAACATTTGAGGCAAGACTTAGTTTTAATTATGCTTCCATCTTCCATCGCTCTCTGGGTTTTCCAACATTCGAAGGAAGTTACGTCAGTATTCCCATTTAGCGTCTCGTCACACTTGACATCTCTGTTGAGTGAGTGGACATGACTGTCGCTATATATTACCAGCAGAATACACCTGGAGAACCAGTGTTTCCATCCGAGTCCTGGAACGGGTGACCAGGGAACACACAGCTCCTATGCAATGCTAATTGGCTATTAGTTGCTTGCAATAAACCTATTTCCCCATAAAAGCCTGAGAACTGGGAGGTGTGTGGATGTGTTTATGGGTTATGGGTGTGTATGGATTCAGCTCTACTTTGTAGTAAAATATAGCAGACTTTGTTATGTTCATAGTTCTTGTTCCCTCCCGAGAAAGCAGTGTAGGTTACAGGGGTTAATAAAAACAGTGAGTGTCAGTCAAGCGCTGTGTTGTGGGTCAGGGATCGGACTCTCCAGCTCCTGTCAGACCCGTGTCCAGATGCTCACGTCCAAAAGCACATCTTTCACAGGTTAACTCGCTTTAGCATCTCGGTTACCCCATAAACGGCTCTCACTGTCAGTCTAATATACTTGTGTTTTCTCTGAGGGTTTTTTTAAGAGTGTGTGACGCATATAGAGGCTCTCAGTCATTTCTCTTAGTCAACATCACTGCCTCCATCTTGTACTTGTTGACACGCCATGTTGTGGGAATAAAGCTCATTGAGGGACTGGACAGGTTTTAACCGCAGTTTCCAGTTCAGGTCACATTTATTTGTATAGCACTTTTCACAATACACATCGATTCAAAGCAACTTTACAATTACAATTTAAAGTCTGTTATCAGAGTGTGTCCAAGTAATGCCCATCATTTAGAAATGTTCTAAGATAATAAGAATAATCACACAGTTAGCTAACATCATGTATTAATTTAGGCAGAAACAGTGAGCTCATTAAAGCAATTATTACAAGAAGTTGATTGATTCCCAGTGTCATCTGAAGTCCTGGCAGGAGTTGGAGTCCGATCTTCATGCACATTTGATCGGATATAACTGGAGAATAAGGTTATGAGATGCGTTATATGAATGCTAGGCTAAAGAGATGCATCTTTAATCTTGATTTAAACTGGGAGAGTGAGTCTGAGCCACGAACATCATCAGGAAGGCTATTCTTTAGGAGCCAAATGTGAAAACACTCTCCCTCCTTTACTGGACTTAGATATCCAAGGTCTGTGGTGTTCAATTAAAGTTTCAAGAAGTCCGGTCTCTATATTTCCTTCCCTCCAGAGGGCCGGACAATACTGTTTTGGAATAGTTATATATATTTCCATCTGGTAAGCAGTAGTAGGCTACTTCATAAAAGAAAGAAAAGTAATCCTAAACAGTCAAGATAACCACCAAAGAGGAGTGTATTGGGTCCAGAGAGCCAAAGCAGTGGCGTCTGAAAATTAAAACAAAAATTCATCCGTTGAGCCCAATTGGATATGACAATAAAAAAGATCAGAAGTTTTATCAGGCTTTTATTATTTTTATACAGTATTTAGATAGCCTACCTACAGTATGTATATAAGAAAGCCATGTGACTGATAAAAGATACTGTTTTTTAACATAGTTAAAATGAAAGAACAACACTTCTACAGCATTTATTAATCCAAGTTAATGTTGTATTTGTTAACATCAGTTAATGCACTAACATGAACAAACAATGGACAACTGTATTTTTATTAACTAACATGAACAAAGATAAATAAATATTCTAACAAATGTACTGCTTATTGTAATTTCATGTTAGTTAATACATTAACTAATGTTAACAAATGAGATGTTACCAGGTTTTCTTCTTGAAGTCTGGACCGTTGTTATATTTTGCTTAATAATCTACTAAAAACAAACAACGTTCATAATGAAAAATACTCTCATTATGAGCAGAAAACTAAGTTAACTAGTAATTTCAAGTTTTAATTGTCATTCATTGCCATTTTAGATGAAAAACGTCTTGACTCAAACCTGGTTTGAACAGTCAGAGTCGTATACCTACTGTATGGCAGACAAAAATAACTATATCTGCTGCACTCTTGATACTTTTGAAACGGTCTTTATTTTCTCTAAAGACAGTTTGGTAGCCTGTGTCATTAGTGGCGAGACACAGTCCAGAGAAACACCCTGCCAACAGAGGCGCTTCTGTTCAGATCAGCTGACCGACTGTGAGTGCGCTGTCAATGATTGTTCACACCCCACAGCGAGACCCGCTGGCCTGGCAATTACTCATCCTGACAGCCCTGCTTATCCGTCACCTTCCCCGACCACGACACGCTCGTTTCCATCCGCTCCTCCACTACAGCTCTTAACACAACATGGCATGAGGGCCGAGGTGTCGTTCAACCCAAACAATCTAATCAATTAGGGCTTTACAGAGGCGATATGCCTTTGTGTCCTGTGCTGAATGAGCCTTACTGGCGTTAAAGACAGTCGGATGACAGAACAGTGTGTTGAACCATATATAATCAGAAACAATTTTCATTTTCATTGACCTCAGTCAGACCGCATATTAATGAATGAAATCGGGCCTGTGAGTAATGCACATTTTGTTCAATGGGTTGCATTGTCATACGAAACAGTGACATTTTCTGAATGTTGTAAACAAAAAGAATGTACATTTCAGGTTTGGGGTTTTAGTGTCACTTTGACTGTGTGACCTTCTCAAGTTGGTGTGACTGATCATGAAAACCTCCATTGTTGCTTCCATGTCCTAAAGAGAACAGCCCTATTACCCTAGACTGTAGGCTATTAGAACAATCATTTTACAATTTCTAAAGATTTTCTGCACATTTATAATAAAAATGTACTATATCACACACCAACTGAGCATTTGCTAAGCTCCGCCCCCTCGGGTACTGATACTCAAGCTTTACAGATCATCCCGTATACCAGATGGAGATTTCCATCAGCAAAACAAGACCAACGGCTCTACTATGATCCGGATAATTTATCTAAAACTATCTAAACACAAAAGACTTTTATAAACTCACACAGACAAGTAAAAAGCTTGTCAGAATGTGATGGACGCAACAGTAGCGAAAGGAAGGATGGGACAGTAACACCTTTAAGATGCCAAATCTGAACCAAATGATCTTCCAAAATATCCGTCGCTGACGTACCGCTGAAAAGAATCTCCTTCCTCAGATGACGGAGTTAGATTCACTTGTTGAGCGATATGAACTGCATTCATAATGATTCTTGTTTACTCAAATCACAGAGTTGAACTACATCACTACCTGAACACAAGCGGAGACACGTCTGAGACGTGAGTGAGATGAGAGAGAAGAGGTTTACAGAACCGCTGAGGTTTTTATCAGAACAGAAGAACACTGCCGATCACAATCTCAGCTCAGCTTCATTTCCTCAACATTCCTAATGGATTTACTCACTGGACAGACATTTTCATGTTTAGCTTAGTGAATCTCAATGCTACATTTAACAGTGTTTCAATAGACAAATATACAGGTGTGCAATATACAGCACGTAGCATTTTACTGCAGTAATGCAAAGTACGGTAGGCTCCATAAAGGGACGCTAGTGAAAATGCTTTTATTTGACCCTGTCCTTGGGGGTGATTTGTACTTCAGCATTGGACTACACCAACTAATGGAGTACCAACTAAATCTGTTGTGCCAGCCATAAGATCTATAAGCAGTGAACACAGCGTATGTAGGCTTTGAGCTCTCTGCTAAAGCCTTCAGGATCAGCTCTCCTCCCTGTCCTGAACTGGCCCACAGAAGCGGGACGAGTGCAGGGATGCTGTAAACACAGCTCATCCCGTGACCCGACTGAGCTCACTTCAGACACTCAGAGGTGTGCTTCATATCACAAAAGGGAAGCTGGTGTCATTTTTCTGATTTATTATGTGGGAAAAAAAAATGGGAGAATGGCTTTTCCCAGAGCGTATTTACAATAAGAGGTCTCAAATGAGAGCAAAAATATTATGAAACCCATACCCAACCCTTGTAAGATTAGAGTTTTTCTTTGCTACTGTATTTCATTCCTGTTTTCTGGCGTGTTGTGTGTTGAACAGATTCCCATCAGTCTGGTAAGTATAGCTTGTCTTTTTCACCTCTTGTAAACTTGTAAAAAGTTGCTCCAAATGATTAGATTTATCATCTTGTTGAATTATCAATATGTTCATTCTCAGATGGAAATGCTGCTCTAGTGCTGTTTTTGACCAATATGTCTGTCATTGGCTGTTTTAGCAATGTAAAGTCTCCTAATGTCATTCACAGCGGACCCACAAAGACTGTACAACATAGGACTCTGAATAAACCTAAATTTAGCACAACTGAGAGAGCGACTAACAGTGCTCGCAGTAATAGTGTTATTCATTATTGTGTTATTGTTTTATGTATTTGTTCAATATTTGTTACGTGTTGGCCGTTTGAAAAAAAAAAATTTTGAATTAAAATAATTTGGGATTAGGTTGATATTTCAGCAAATTTGATTAATAACATAAATGCATGCACCATTTTACCTAATGTCCATGTTTTCTATAATTGTTACAACTCACCTGGTACAGTGCACTGATAGTATTGTAGAGATTAGTAGATTTTTAAACAGTTTTACTTATATAGGTTATCCTGACAGAAGATGTCAGCATGTCGTTAATGGGAATGATTGGGAATGCTAACGGATATCTCTCTCCAGTAGTATTGACCTCATTGGCTGAGTCAGCACACTAACATACTATATATAATGCAAGCTAAGTATGCACCAATCAAACTAATTCAGTGACATTCAAAATATATGACCATATTGTTGGCCTAGCCCTAGGTACTTCTGTATTCTACATCCTTAAAGCATGTGTAAGTCTGAATGGAAGCGTCCCAAAGTAAGTTAAAAATGGCCATTGTATGCTTTCCATTCTGATATTAACATGCCAGGGTGGAGAACAGTCCTCTCCTTTAAAAATTCAACAGCTCATTTTGTTTTATTACTAGATGACCACACTTGAATTAAAGGTAAGTGGGACATGACAAGTACTTAAAATACACGCTGAAATAAGTCGGAGTCAGTCCACTCTTTACCCAGGGCCATTCAAAGCTGCTCTGTTCATTCAATAAAGAAAAGCCATTACCATCCTTCCCTGTCAAACATTCACTCTAGAGTTGGCTGGGACTTTGGGCTTATAGAAAGCCTCTTTTGATTTCTGCTAGAGTCTGCCTGACCCACACAGGCCTTCCCTCTTAGAGTTAATAGTGCCTAAAAGGCAGGTAAGGGATTCTGGGGAAGCCGTGCCAAGATGAAGGAGCGAATAGTCCTGGGATGAAATGGGCCATGACACCACAATTCAAAGTATCTGTTTTATAGGCCTTAAAGAAAGGAAAAGCACTTTCACTGTCACTTTCTGGAATGACTGCAGATGCCGCTGAACTTTCGGTGGTTTGCAGATTCCATTCGTGATTCATTGGTTTTCTCTCATGAATTCGGAGTCCATCACAGGCTTCCTCGTCCCCAAGCGAGCCATCATTTATACCCAGACTATAACATTATACCTTTCTATGTATGAGGCACAGAATGAAACGGACGAGTTAAATACAATGACCACATAAAAATGACAATACATTAGTTGACGTTTATGTTATAAATGAATAAACACCTTTTCAGAGGTGCCAAGCTTTTGGACATAATCCCTGATGAAGGTCACATTTGGTTTTGCTACAGCCACCCAGCGTTAATCAGTAGTTCTCTGCAAATCCAGAAGCACATTTTGTGGATAAATTATTAGTCTGTAAATATTATATGCATGCTCCATGTCCCGGTGTCCTCCCTCAGGGCCACGGCTGAAGTGGAAAAGAGTCTCGCAGCTCTTATTTATGGAGAGTGACACAAATGCAGAGCATGATGGGTCTTGCAGCTGGATAGCCAGACCAGAGCTGGAAACTCCATCAAAGGTACATCGTGAGGTCTCTGATAAAAAGCGGGATGACTTGAAGTCTCAGAGGAGTGTAGGATCTAAGAGCAGCATGAGCAAGTACCAAGCAGCTTTGTTTGGGGTGTTGGAGGAACGTGAACAAGTGCACAATGGTCC
Organism: Squalius cephalus; assembly: GCF_949319135.1. Taxonomy (NCBI): domain Eukaryota; kingdom Metazoa; phylum Chordata; class Actinopteri; order Cypriniformes; family Leuciscidae; genus Squalius; species Squalius cephalus. Next base: position 67,597,598 of record NC_137122.1, read on the forward strand.
ACTCTCATCTCCACAAGCAGGTCACACTGTGGCTCTGCTCCAAAACCTGGTCAGCTACCTACCTAGACAATGTTTTAGGCATTGTAAATGTGTATGGAGTATGGAGTCAATAGTTTAGCAACATGCTAACTTTGGTTCTCAAACCTTTTTGGTCATGTCCCCTTTAAAACATCTAATGCCACACCCATCCCACACACGCTCACACACATACATCTGAATACCAAATAATGTCACTACAAGTGATAAAAATGTAAAGACATTTTAAATTGCAAAAACTTGAAATGAAAAACACCTGCAATGGTTTCACTTTGTATTGTTGTTGAATCACTGAAAAATATAACGGTTCACAAGTTTGCTTTTACAAATTAGTTAGATGTAGTAAATGTATGCATATTTGGCGTGCTGTCCGAGGAGAGGGCTCTGGACTCGGTATTTAGGCCTGAACCCAAAGTACATCCCCCCTATTCCTGGCTGTGGTAGGAACAAACCGTCAGGGTGGTGGAGGAATGCAGAGGAAAGTAGGTGAGTCGACTGTGTGTGTGTGTGTGTATATATACACACACACACACACACACACACAGTCCTCTCATGCTAATAGGATAGATGTGGCAATTTCTGATGACATGTTGATTAGATAATTAATAAATAATGTGAACAGTTAACCACCAGATCCTCTTGTCAATCCTAAAGACGAAGGGCATCTCAGGAACTGCACTCCAGTGGTTCAAGTCTTGCCTCTCAGGTTGGCCCTTCTGGGTGTTGTGGAGAGGTGTTTAAGTGGCAACACCTATCTACTGGAGTGCCTCAGGGCTCAGTGCTGGGACCGCTTCTCTTCTACATCTACATGTCATCACTAGGATCTGTCATTCAGAAACATGGCTTTTCCTATCACTACTATGCTAGGATCACTGAGCCATCAGTTGAGACCCCCTGATTTAAAGGATTAGTGACCTTCATTCATGAAAGGGACTGCATTGATATATATTGTACTTATATTGTATTTTTCTTAATGGCTTTGCTCACTAAAGTCAGCATCCTAAAACTCCCAGTGATCACACACACACACACACACACACACACACACACACACACACAACCTGAACTGCTAAAAGTGTCCTATTGCAGTCAGAAGCTCTAACTAGTGACCTTAGACACTCCAAACTACTAAAGCTTTACAAACATAACATGACATAACTTTTCATTTTCTTCTGTAAAGATGAAATGAAAATTTGGTCAATATTTAGGGATCATGTCTGTCTGAGCAATAAGTTTTTGCATAATTAAACAATACTATAGGATTAAAATATGAAGTGAAGAAAAGGAAATACCTGTCCCAGAGCTGGTTGCTTCTTTAGCAGTACGTGACTTTGAATGTTGACTGAACCCCAGTTGAGTGTGTTTGTTCTGCTAGTTGGTGTATTTTAGTGTGCACTCCTGGATAACAGCCTACTTACACTGATGTGCTTTGTAAAACGAAACAAGGGCAATTCACTGCACTCAGTAGATTGCTGCTAATTAAACAAATTAAGCTTAATTAGATGATACATGGGAACAGCCAGTGTAATGAGTGCAGATCGACTGTGGTTGCATCCAATTATACATACAGTCCTTATTACAGCAGGCTAAAAATAACACGTGAGATGAGTAATATGTCCAAATTCATAGTATTCATAAAACTGCTGCTAGAAGTCACATAATGACAGCATGTAGTGCGTCCAGATATAGAACATTCTTTTTTTAATGATTGCAAAGTCCTTATTGAAAAGATTGACCTTCTCAGAGAGTATGTGACTTGCATGAATGCAGCCCCATTTACTTTTCAGTCTTCCTTCTATAAACGAACAGATACAAGATTTTTAAAACATGATTATTCAGTTATATGATTTCTTTGAGGATTTAAATGTGTAAAGAGTGACAGACATGGGGGGATGATGGACCTCTTGTTGTTAAAGTCTTAATATCAGAGGTGTGTTGCCCTCTAGTGGAGCATTTGAGATGTTCACGCCATGGACAAGCCAAACAAAAACACATATTCTGAAACTTTTCACGGGAACCACTACATCAGGAATGTCCAGTATTGAATTGCACCGTCCTGCAGAGTTCTAGCTGGTTCTAGCACATCCGAGCTGTTCTCCAGCAAACTGGAGCTGGTGGAGCTGGTTCCCCATGGTCCTGCGGGGTTCAGTGTGAGTAGATCAAGCCACCTTTCAAGTTTCAAAGCAGCTTTACAGTGATAACAGGACATTAATGCAACAAAGATTGTGTACCACACATCATATAATAAAAGAACAATCACACACCTGACGAAAAACTTGACGAATTTCAGGACCTTTATAAGGAAACAGCCAGGCGACCAAAACCACACAAAAGTCATAATAGATTTTGAAATGTGTAGCTACTGTTTGTTAGATGATTCCCAATTATTTCCATTATTTCACAAGTTATTCCATTATTAAGTGTGAACACACCCTCAATTGATCTTTGTTAGACCTCAGTGAAAGGCCTGAAATATGCAAACCTCACAAGGCTTAGATTAACTTACTACCATGACTGCCAGTGCTGGGTTGTTATAGAAAATGTCCATTAAAAATGAACTATTCAACTATTAAATATCAACTCCTTAACTATTTATTAAAAACATATAGTTTTTTCAGGCACTCACAAAATATGAAGACAAATTATAATTTTAATCCTCAATTGGATTTGTCTTTTATTGTCTTTTTTTGTGGCTTAATGCTCCCTGTTTTATTTTTTTCACATTTTTTTATTTTTTTTATTTTTTATTTATTTATTTATTTTTTAGCAATGTGATTTTTAAGAGGCATTTACACACACATATTCACTTTTAATGAGCATTATAGATTTTCAGGGATATAAGCGTCCATGGTCATTGTCAATCATCAACTGAGCAGTTTCTTTCCACAGACGAGCTGGACTGCCTATGATAGTGATAGTTCAATGACTAGTTAGTGACGCAATGTGTGATGTGTGGTCTGATGTGGATCCCGCAGTCACAGTCATCAGAAATGCCTTCTAGAAACTCCCTCTGCACTGTACACATGAACAGCCATTTACACTGTGACTTCAGCCATACCATGGTGCAGTTTCCAGCCAAATGGGGATTATTTGGACATACATATTATAATCTCACACAAATATGTTGTGCACAAATAATTGTAACTACAAATTTTAAAATTTATAATTAAAAACATTAATAAAAACTACATAGAACACTAAAAAATAGCATTTTCTGCATGTCCCTAAACTTTCTGTCTCTAAACTTTGCCATGAAATATAATGATTAAAATCCTTCAGAAATCTTACGTTTTGTGGATTGTTGTGTGACTTTATATCCAATCTATTTAAAATGTTTGTTTGTTTTTATGAGAAAAAATATTTTATCTAATATTTCATATGAACCGCACCAAAGACATGTAAACGTACCAAAAACAGGACTTGATGTCACAAGATGCGAGCCTAAAAGGACAGAGTGCTCATGCATATCTGTTTTTTCTTGTCATGGTCGTGATGTTGCCCATCACAGTTCAATACAGTTATCAGAACCGTCTCCTCGCAGCAGATCTTCATTTGTGTGTGTGTGTGTGTGTGTGTGTGTGTGACGGAGGGTTTCCTGACGCTGTTTTGACTCCTTCACACATTCTATAAGCTCTTCACGAGATCTCAGCTGGTAAAAACAGCATCATATGTAGGCTATGCACCGTATGTAACAGATAACGCACACTGCTAGCGCATTTAGCCCAGAACACAGCATTGTTTTGGATGTTCGAGAAATATACTTAATAAAAGCTGACCAATCAGGTTGTGAACATATTCCTATGCCTTCAGGTTCGGTGTTAAAATGACAGTGTGAACGCTAAGCAGACGTTCTTCAGTTGGTTCCGGACCAAACCAACCAAGCGAACCGAACTACATGTGTGAACACATCCTTAGACTTAAGATTTAAGGGAAATATTCCTAAGTCAAGATGAGTGCTGTAATATAATTAAAGTGTACTTCAATTAAGTATTAATTCAGGGGTGTGCACACTTATGCAGTTATTCTACTTTGTTTTTTTTTCTCTCTGAAATTTGTCTTTTAAAACTAACTTTATCTGGACAATAAATTTATTCTAGAGCTGCTTATAAAGCCAAAACAATCTCTGTTACTTTAATTTCCTATTATCACTGTAAAGCTATCTATATTGTTAAATGTGCTATATAAATGAAGGAGACTTGACTTGACTTGATTTTCAGTGGCATTGCATTTTTATATTAAACATGCAAAAGTTCTGATATGATTTACCTTTGTTTTATTTTTCGCATCACAAAAACCAGGGGTGTGTACTGTACGTAAATAAAAAAAACTCTTAAATAATAAACAAAACCCTTAAGTGTTCAGATTTTGACCCAGAATCAGAGGAATATTCTGGATTCTCAATTCTGCTTTTCTATTAGTCTGACTCGAGTTGAATGGTTGCACACAGGGAATAATTCATTAGAAAATCAAATAATCACTCAGTGATAATGAAACCTTCGGCTGCATGCATGGGTTGAGATCACGTTGGGTGTAAATTGCAGTCATTTAGTGTCAGGTGTGTAATTTTGAATGAGAAGTGTTTGCATCGAGACACAGGGCCTGTGTTCAGAGCCCATCACTGGACACAATCATCTCAGCTAATTACAGTTCACTGCCTTTTACACAATCCACGTTTAACGACACATGTTCTTTGCACACATGCAATTAATCCCTAGTGACTGCTTCCTGTGGCAAGACTTCCCGGCTCACATTCATTAACAGCCATACATCATGCTGGTGTGTTTTCTTTCCTAAGGGATTTATATGGTGCCTGATATACTTTAGTGTGACGTGAGCAGGTGTGAAACACATTATGACAGTCGCAACACACAACATGTTCTCAGCAGCAATAACATTTTGCGAGTTCACACGTACAAATAACCAGAGTAAAGTAGTGTGCGTATTTAGCGTGCTGTCCGAGGAGAGGGCTCCGAGCTCGGTATCCGGGCCCAAACCCAGTCGCCGTATTTCTGGTTAGGAAAGTAAGCAGGCGAGTGTGAGGAGACGGGGTGGTGGAGGGATGCTGGGATGCCGGACTTGGGTTTAATGTGTTTTTGGAACCAAAAACGTGTGACAGGAGTTCATAGATGGAGAGTGGGTCAGATGGAAACTTAGCCTGAGTATTTCTGAAATGAAAAGGCTGAAAGGGTCTGGTTTGGGAGCAGGTGCAGGGAGATTAAAATATGTAAATGAAATGGCCAATATAAACTGCGAACGGCCTTTAATAATGCAATATACTGTTGCTTCGTTGTCACAGTGAACTACGATGTTGGTAGACCGTTCCTTCCGCCACAGGTGAGTGGAGAAGCTGAGGGGTCATGTAGAGTGAACCAGCGGCCTTGGCAAAACCCCTGAAACCGATGGAGGGAGCAGCGTCAGAAAAGAGCTGGATGTCCACGGGGAGAGAGACCAGATTATTGTAGAAAAAGGAAAGACCGTTCCATTGTTTAAGGAAGGTTATCCATAACCTAAGCTTGTTGCAACACAGAGATTTGGTCTTCTAGCGCATGAATTGAAGACTCGTGGGAGAGGAGATGTAAAATGAAAGGACGGCCTTGCAAGATTATGCGCATCGCTGTCTAAGAGGGAGGATGCAATCAGACTTATCCTGTAGATATTTATCAGTGTGGCCTGGAAATGAACTGTGTCTAAATGAATGCCAAGAAATTCGATGGAAGTGGCTGGACCCAAGGTTTTATCTTGAGAGATTTGAATCGCGAGCTCAGCGAAAACCTTTTGGACTGTGAGAAGATGTGCAGCTGGGATGGCATCAGGAGGCGAGATGATTAGGAAACGGCCAAGCAGGAGACTAACGTAAGAAATTGAATAGTTGTTAGAGAGAATCCAGCAAAGAGCTTCTGATAACGTGTCGAGAATCTTGAAGCAAAGGTTAAGCGGACAAGTTATTTGATCAAGCTGATTGCTTGATGAGGCTATCCACTCAGGGTTTGAGACCGGTGTAAGAGGACCCTGGAGATGTGTTGCTGGAAGAAGCGAGGGTAGGAGATGGGCGGACGTCCACCAGTGGCTCAGGTGATTCTGCTTCAGTGTCCGGTGGAGCGCGAGTGCTCCTGGCATCGGTGAAGAACCCTGGGAGAGGAGGGACTCGTCGGAAGGAAGGAAAACTGTCGAGGAACATATGCGAGTTTACTGAGTATATATATATATATATATATATATATATATATATATATATATATATATAGGCCTCCACTCATGCTGATTGGGTAGACATGTTGATTACTGATTGTTGACAGCTGGCTGGAATAACGTGATGATTGGATAGATCATTTGAACGTGTTAAATGTGTGTTTTGTTCATTTAACGGACTTTAAATGTTATACTTTTAACAGGCAAATTCCCCGGACACATCCACCTACGCAATCTTGATCATATTCTGAATTAAGAAATCATTATAATGCAGTCAAAAATAATTTACAGGGAACATAAATAATTACTTTACCTTCCTAGTCTTTCGTTCATTTGTCACGTGACAGACGCAATGAACGGATCGTTCATGAACAACTCATCACTATTGTACAGATGGTAAATATATTTTTAGTTATTTATTTTTATTTTTTTAAATCAGGGCAGTATTTTTATGCAGTTCTTAGTCTAATGTAACTTATAAAATTACATTTTAGCTAAGGTAACATCTTTAAACAGCATTTGAACAGATCAATTTACACCCAAAGAAAGGGCAAGAAAATGCCACATTTTAAAACTAGAAAACATTATTTACCAAAAACAGTACTGTGACAGCAGCATTTGAAAATTAAAGTTATCTAGTTAATTATAAATAACTAAATTGATTAATTCATTGATTGTTGATTATACTGAACCTCTTTACAGAGTAACTGGTTGCAATACTGTTAGGAAACTTAGAGTTAAAGATGTGACACAGTTCCCACAAACCACTTTATGGATAGGCTCCACTGATATCCGCCACAGCAAACTAAGCTCTGAAAAACAGGATTCCTCTAGTAGAAATTTATGTTTTTTATACTGACATTCTCTTTTGTCACCCCATCCCCAGATAAGCCCTCACCCAAGTGATCTATTTATGAGTAAGTACTAGAGATGTGCGGATGGGCTATTATTTCATCCGCAACCGCATCACAAAACTCATCATCCGTTCGCCATCCATCCGCACCAACGTTTTTGACCAATTTTCAAAACCGCACCCGCCCGCCATGCGCTGATTGGGCGATGCAAGGCGCTGCATATATTTTTCATTTGATTGGTTCAACCGCCCGAATTTAATTAAAATATTATTTTTCGTCACGTCATCCGCCCGATCCGCGGTTTATAACCGTGGATAACCGGCTGTAACCGTCAACCGCGCATCTCTAGTAAGTACTGTTGTCCACTCAATGGATCCATTGGAGTCATGAGGGGCTTTCGCACCGGAGGAACATTTTCATAGTTCCAAGAACTGTCTTTTTTGCGTGGTCGCACCACAGGAACTGGGAACCATTTTAGTTCTAGGAACACCTTTTAGGGGGAACTCTTTCAGAGTAGGGTCTGACCCTGCACAACAGGAACTAGCAGTGACGTAAGTGCATGTTGATTAAATGAACGCATGTCATACGAAACACCGGCACCTGAAAAAAAAGGAGTGTAAATGCAGTCTGCATATGCTTACTCCATGCACTAACATACAGAAAGCTAATGTTCATGCATTTACCTGTTGGCTTTTGTCTGTGATGTTGTGTTCTTTTCTCAGTTTTTTAATCATATGTAGCACTGTAAGTTTACATTTCATCTCTGTAATCACGAAACCCACAACACAACAAAAACACAGCTCTGATCACAGCGTTCTCCATCCTCCAGTAATCGAATGACATCACTGTCAGCCGGCTTACGTCACTTCAGAGTTCCTACTGGCAGTGTGAATACAACCACGAAAATAACCATGGAGAAAGTTCAGTTCTCTAGTTCCTAAAACTGAGTTCCTTTAACTACCCGGTGCAAAAGCCCCTATGGTTTCCCTCTTCTATAGGTTGTACCTGGTCAATTGCTTTACAGGAAAAAGATTCAACATAGGCTCATTGGAAAAACCTGCCTCTGCTTACACTTTTGCAAAACTCCAAAAACAGGGCAGATTGTCAACCAATAAAGATTTATTTTTGTGTGGTTCCTCTTTCCCGTTTACAACCAATTGATGGATACCTGGAGCTCGAGCTTGGGAAGCTGCTTTTCTGACTTTTTTGCGAGGAGGTTGGGGCTTTCCAAACTTAAACATGAAAACATCAGTCAGAGGCAACAGAAGAGGGATGAGCATCCACACATGATGAAGATTTCTCCAGAAGCTGCAATGATGGGGCAGGTGGCAGTGGTTGCTGCTACTCGGGAGCTAGGGTTTAAGGGGCCTTACGTAATGGGATAAAGGACCGGGCAAGATAGAGTGGAAATAATTCACTTTAAAAGTGTCACAAAAAGTGCAAGAAGCAATGTACTATCACTTTGCTTTGCTTATTAATTATAATATGATGATTTGATGCTCAAAAAAACATTCATTATTATTATCAATGTTGAAAACAGTTGTGTACAGATTCTTTGATGAATAGAAAGTTCAAAAGAACAGCATTTATCTGAAACAGAATCTTTTGTAACATTATAAATGTCTAAATTGAATTCATCCTTGATGAATAAAATGATTGATTTCTTTATTTCTTTCCCCCAAAAAAATAAATAGAAATTCTTACTGACCCCAATTTTTTGAACGGTAGTGTTTAATGTTACAAAAGCTTTCTATTTCAGATAAATGCTGTTCTTTTGAACGTTCTATTCATCAAATAATCCTGAAATAAAAATGTAAATAACTGTTTACAACATTGATAATAATCATTTTTTGTTGTTTTTTGAATGAATCTTATTAGTTATTTAGTTATTAGTTATTTCAGTTAGGTATTGTTTCAAAGTCATAATTCATGACAACACTATATGCTTCAAGAAATACAAGAAATCTACTTTTTTTGTTAATTGTAGTTGTGTTCTTCTCACAATAAATATTTTAGCCATGAGATGCTTTTATTTTGACTGCAAAATAAAAGCTTTCCACACCATCTTTGTGTTAGATTTCAATCCTCAAATGCACTGAAACAATTTTGGTTTGGCATGAGATCCAGCTGTGCGGGACACACTAGTAAAGCCAACGCTCAGCCGAATCTCCAGTGAAGCCATCACTCAGCCGAATCTCCAGTAAAGCCAACGCTCAGCCGAATCTCCAGTGAAACCAACGCTCAGCCGAATCTCCAGTAAAGCCAACGCTCAGCCGAATCTCCAGTAAAGCCAACGCTCAGCCGAATCTCCAGTAAAGCCAACGCTCAGCCGAATCTCCAGTAAAGCCAACGCTCAGCCGAATCTCCAGTGAAACCAACGCTCAGCCGAATCTCCAGTGAAACCAACGCTCAGCCGAATCTCCAGTGAAACCAACGCTCAGCCGAATCTCCAGTGAAACCAACGCTCAGCCGAATCTCCAGTAAAGCCAACGCTCAGCCGAATCTCCAGTGAAACCAACGCTCAGCCGAATCTCCGGTAAAGCCAACGCTCAGCCGAATCTCCGGTAAAGCCAACGCTCAGCCGAATCTCCAGTGAAGCCAACGCTCAGCCGAATCTCCAGTGAAGCCAACGCTCAGCCGAATCTCCAGTAAAGCCAACGCTCAGCCGAATCTCCAGTAAAGCCAACGCTCAGCCGAATCTCCAGTAAAGCCAACGCTCAGCCGAATCTCCGGTAAAGCCAACGCTCAGCCGAATCTCCAGTAAAGCCAACGCTCAGCCGAATCTCCAGTAAAGCCAACACTCAGCCGAATCTCCAGTAAAGCCAACTCTCAGCCGAATCTCCAGTAAAGCCAACACTCAGCCGAATCTCCAGTAAAGCCAACACTCAGCCGAATCTCCAGTAAAGCCAACGCTCAGCCGAATCTCCAGTAAAGCCAACGCTCAGCCGAATCTCCAGTAAAGCCAACGCTCAGCCGAATCTCCAGTAAAGCCAACGCTCAGCCGAATCTCCAGTGAAACCAACGCTCAGCCGAATCTCCAGTGAAACCAACGCTCAGCCGAATCTCCAGTGAAACCAACGCTCAGCCGAATCTCCAGTGAAACCAACGCTCAGCCGAATCTCCAGTAAAGCCAACGCTCAGCCGAATCTCCAGTGAAACCAACGCTCAGCCGAATCTCCAGTGAAACCAACGCTCAGCCGAATCTCCGGTAAAGCCAACGCTCAGCCGAATCTCCAGTGAAGCCAACGCTCAGCCGAATCTCCGGTAAAGCCAACGCTCAGCCGAATCTCCGGTAAAGCCAACGCTCAGCCGAATCTCCAGTGAAGCCAACGCTCAGCCGAATCTCCAGTGAAGCCAACGCTCAGCCGAATCTCCAGTAAAGCCAACGCTCAGCCAAATCTCCAGTGAAACCAACGCTCAGCCGAATCTCCAGTAAAGCCAACGCTCAGCCAAATCTCCAGTGAAACCAACGCTCAGCCGAATCTCCAGTAAAGCCAACGCTCAACCGAATCTCCAGTAAAGCCAACGCTCAGCCGAATCTCCAGTGAAGCCAACACTCAGCCGAATCTCCAGTGAAGCCAACGCTCAGCCGAATCTCCAGTGAAACCAACGCTCAGCCGAATCTCCAGTAAAGCCAACGCTCAGCCGAATCTCCAGTAAAGCCAATGCTCAGCCGAATCTCCAGCCGAATCTCCAGCCGAATCTCCAGTGAAGCCAACGCTCAGCCGAATCTCCAGTGAAACCAACGCTCAGCCGAATCTCCAGTAAAGTCAACGCTCAGCCGAATCTCCAGCCGAATCTCCAGACGAATCTCCAGTAAAGCCAACGCTCAGCCAAATCTCCAGTGAAACCAACGCTCAGCCGAATCTCCAGTAAAGCCAACGCTCAGCCGAATCTCCAGTGAAGCCAACGCTCAGCCGAATCTCCAGTGAAGACAACACTCAGCCGAATCTCCAGTGAAACCAACGCTCAGCCGAATCTCCAGTAAAGCCAATGCTCAGCCGAATCTCCAGTGAAACCAACGCTCAGCCGAATCTCCAGTAAAGCCAATGCTCAGCCGAATCTCCAGCCGAATCTCCAGTGAAGCCAACGCTTAGCCGAATCTCCAGTGAAGCCAATGCTCAGCCGAATCTCCAGTAAAGCCAACGCTCAGCCAAATCTCCAGTGAAACCAACGCTCAGCCGAATCTCCAGCCGAATCTCCAGTGAAGCCAACGCTCAGCCGAATCTCCAGTAAAGCCAACGCTCAGCCGAATCTCCAGTAAAGCCAACGCTCAGCCGAATCTCCAGTAAAGCCAACGCTCAGCCGAATCTCCAGTAAAGCCAACGCTCAGCCGAATCTCCAGTAAAGCCAACGCTCAGCCGAATCTCCAGTAAAGCCAACGCTCAGCCGAATCTCCAGTGAAACCAACGCTCAGCCGAATCTCCAGTGAAACCAACGCTCAGCCGAATCTCCAGTGAAACCAACGCTCAGCCGAATCTCCAGTGAAACCAACGCTCAGCCGAATCTCCGGTAAAGCCAACGCTCAGCCGAATCTCCAGTGAAGCCAACGCTCAGCCGAATCTCCGGTAAAGCCAACGCTCAGCCGAAACTCCGGTAAAGCCAACGCTCAGCCGAATCTCCAGTGAAGCCAACGCTCAGCCGAATCTCCAGTGAAGCCAACGCTCAGCCGAATCTCCAGTAAAGCCAACGCTCAGCCAAATCTCCAGTGAAACCAACGCTCAGCCGAATCTCCAGTAAAGCCAACGCTCAGCCAAATCTCCAGTGAAACCAACGCTCAGCCGAATCTCCAGTAAAGCCAACGCTCAACCGAATCTCCAGTAAAGCCAACGCTCAGCCGAATCTCCAGTGAAGCCAACACTCAGCCGAATCTCCAGTGAAGCCAACGCTCAGCCGAATCTCCAGTGAAACCAACGCTCAGCCGAATCTCCAGTAAAGCCAACGCTCAGCCGAATCTCCAGTAAAGCCAATGCTCAGCCGAATCTCCAGCCGAATCTCCAGCCGAATCTCCAGCCGAATCTCCAGTGAAGCCAACGCTCAGCCGAATCTCCAGTGAAACCAACGCTCAGCCGAATCTCCAGTAAAGTCAACGCTCAGCCGAATCTCCAGCCGAATCTCCAGACGAATCTCCAGTAAAGCCAACGCTCAGCCAAATCTCCAGTGAAACCAACGCTCAGCCGAATCTCCAGTAAAGCCAACGCTCAGCCGAATCTCCAGTGAAGCCAACGCTCAGCCGAATCTCCAGTGAAGACAACACTCAGCCGAATCTCCAGTGAAACCAACGCTCAGCCGAATCTCCAGTAAAGCCAATGCTCAGCCGAATCTCCAGTGAAACCAACGCTCAGCCGAATCTCCAGTAAAGCCAATGCTCAGCCGAATCTCCAGCCGAATCTCCAGTGAAGCCAACGCTTAGCCGAATCTCCAGTGAAGCCAATGCTCAGCCGAATCTCCAGTAAAGCCAACGCTCAGCCAAATCTCCAGTGAAACCAACGCTCAGCCGAATCTCCAGCCGAATCTCCAGTGAAGCCAACGCTCAGCCGAATCTCCAGTAAAGCCAACGCTCAGCCGAATCTCCAGTAGAGCCAACGCTCAGCCGAATCTCCAGTGAAGCCAACGCCCAGCCGAATCTCCAGTAAAGCCAACGCTCAGCCAAATCTCCAGTGAAACCAACGCTCAGCCGAATCTCCAGTAAAGCCAACACTCAGCCGAATCTCCAGTAAAGCCAACGCTCAGCCAAATCTCCAGTAAAGCCAACGCGCAGCCGAATCTCCAGTGAAACCAACGCTCAGCCGAATCTCCAGCCGCATCTTCAGTAAAGCCAACGCTCAGCCGAATCTCCAGTAAAGCCAACGCTCCGCCAAATCTCCAGTGAAACCAACGCTCAGCCGAATCTCCAGTAAAGCAAATGCTCAGCCTAATCTCCAGTGAAGACAACGCTCAGCCGAATCTCCAGTGAAACCAACGCTCAGCCGAATCTCCAGTAAAGCCAACGCTCAGCCGAATCTCCAGTAAAGCCAACGCTCAGCCGAATCTCCAGTGAAGCCAACGCTCAGCCGAATCTCCAGTAAAGCCAATGCTCAGCCGAATCTCCAGCCGAATCTCCAGTGAAGCCAACGCTTAGCCGAATCTCCAGTGAAGCCAATGCTCAGCCGAATCTCCAGTAAAGCCAACGCTCAGCCGAATCTCCAGCCGAATCTCCAGTAAAGCCAACGCTCAGCCGAATCTCCAGCCGAATCTCCAGTGAAGCCAACGCTCAGCCGAATCTCCAGTAAAGCAAACGCTCAGCCGAATCTCCAGTGAAGCCAACGCTCAGCCGAATCTCCAGCCGAATCTCCAGTAAAGCCAACGCTCAGCCGAATCTCCAGTAAAGCCAACGCTCAGCCGAATCTCCAGCCGAATCTCCAGTAAAGCCAACGCTCAGCCGAATCTCCAGCCGAATCTCCAGTAAAGCCAACGCTCAACCGAATCTCCAGTAAAGCAAACGCTCAGCCGAATCTCCAGTGAAGCCAACGCTCAGCCGAATCTCCAGCCGAATCTCCAGTGAAGCCAACGCTCAGCCGAATCTCCAGTGAAGCCAACGCTCAGCCGAATCTCCAGCCGAATCTCCAGTGAAGCCAACGCTCAGCCGAATCTCCAGTGAAGCCAACGCTCAGCCGAATCTCCAGCCGAATCTCCAGTGAAGCCAACGCTCAGCCGAATCTCCAGTGAAGCCAATGCTCAGCCGAATCTCCAGTAAAGCCAACGCTCAGCCGAATCTCCAGCCGAATCTCCAGCCGAATCTCCAGTGAAGCCAACGCTCAGCCGAATCTCCAGTAAAGCCAACGCTCAGCCGAATCTCCAGTAAAGCCAACGCTCAGCCGAATCTCCAGTGAAGCCAACGCTCAGCCGAATCTCCAGTGAAGCCAACGCTCAGCCGAATCTCCAGTAAAGCCAACGCTCAGCCGAATCTCCAGTAAAGCCAACGCTCAGCCGAATCTCCAGTAAAGCCAACGCTCAGCCGAATCTCCAGCCGAATCTCCGGTAAAGCCTACGCTCAGCCGAATCTCCAGTGAAGTCAACGCTCAGCCGAATCTCCAGCTGAATCTCCAGTGAAGCCAACGCTCAGCCGAATCTCCAGCTGAATCTCCAGTGAAGCCAACGCTCAGCCGAATCTCCAGTAAAGCCAACGCTCAGCCGAATCTCCACAGATGTACAGGATTTAAAGAGACACTAGAGCAGAATATCTGAGCGGCTACCGTAGTTTACAAATCACCTTTCTGAACCCCTAAACACGGTTCTACAGTGTTCCACCATGACACATTGTGAGTTATTGAGGACGTTTCATCACTATCACATCGATGTGTGAATAATCTTGGTTTAAAACTGGGTAAATCTTTCACTGTGTCCCAATGTCTTCCGCACACTCATTTCTTCAAGTCGTGTCCTTTGTTAATGATGATGACATTACCATGTGCTTTCGAGGTATTCGGCTCAGCTTCGACTGGGTTTTAGGGCAGAGAGGTTTCCAAGTGTTGAAATATTAGAGCTTTTTGACACACTCCTCCACCTCCAATAAAGAACAGGTCATTCCTTTAAATACTTCATTATTCTTGTAAAATCCCATTTGGTGTGGAATGTGATGTCATGTGTGAACTCTATTATTTGAGTTTAAGTGAAACAATGGTATTTTACTTTTACAAAGGCGTGATGCAGCACCTCTAAAACTTGATGATTTTATGGTTCACATTCTGTAATCATTCACTCACCACGTCATTATGACTTAGTCCTCACTTTAGATGAGCTCACCAACAGTTACCTGACAACTACTCAATGCTTTATAACTACCTGAATTAACCATGAATTACAGTAAGAATACATGCTAATAAAGCATTTATTAACACTGAGTAACTGTTACTGTATGTCTAAAAAATAAGATAAGTATAAATGTACATTTAAATAGTTTATTAATCATTTACTTACACTTTCTAATTGATCTTATGAACCACTGACAACTGGTTTGTAAATAATGTAATATACATTTTGAAATGATAAATTGATAATTAATAAAGTATGAAAAAGCAATTATTAAACACGTTATAGATATGCTCATAAATCAAGAATAAAGCATTTATAGCTGTATTTATAAA
>NC_137122.1:68290302-68292802 GCF_949319135.1 Squalius cephalus
GCAGTGGAAATTACCTTTGAAGAGAAAAACATTTTATTTGTTAACGTACATGCACCAAATGAAGAAAAGGAAAAAAGAGAATATTTTAACATGGTTAAGAGATTTTTAAGGAATTATAAAGATATTATTATGCTGGGGGATTTTAATACTGTTTTTAGCAAACAAGATATGGCAGATGGTATGGTTTTTAAAAGTGACACAGGAAGGAAAGAGTTAAAGTCATTGATGGAGGAGAACAATATGATAGATGTGTGGAGGGAAAGGAATGAAAAGAAAAGGGAATTTTCTAGAAGACAAATTGTAGGGAATTTTATGTGTCAAACAAGAATAGATTTGGTTTTATGTACAAGGAATATAGAAGGTTTTATAGAGAAGTTAAGGTATGAAGAAACAAGTTTGAGTGACCACAAGCCGTTTTTTGTACAGTTGGATTGGGATACAGGAAAAAGAGGGCCGGGTGTATGGGTTTTAAATACAAACATTTTAAAAGATGAACATTATGTTTTAACAATAAAAAAGATGATTGAAGAAGAAAAAGAAAGTGGGATGTATGTTGAAGACAAAAGAATTTGGTGGGAGAATGTAAAATTTTTAGTGAAAAAAAACACTATAAAATATTGTACGTTAATACATAAATGTAAAAGAAATAAAGAAAAAAAAATAAGAGAAAGGTTGGAGAAGCAAATAGATGATGAAGTGCAAGATGTACAAAAAATAAAAGAAATACAGGAAGAACTGAAAGAGATTGAAGAAAATAAATATAAAGGAGCAATGTTGAGAAGTAAAGCAAAATATTTGGTAGAAGGGGAAAAATGTACAAAGTTTTTTTTTGATTTGGAAAGAAAAAAAGGAAGATCAGAAATGATAAAAGGAATAAAAAAGGGAAATGGTGAAATAATAGAAACAAGTGGGGAAATTTTGAATGAAACAAGAGAATATTTTGAAAAGCTTTTTAGTGCAGAAGGAGTAAAGGAGGAAGAAAAAAAGGAACTAATGGAATTAATAAAAACAAAAGTAGGTGAAGAAGAGAAGGAAGAGTGTGATAGAAGCATAAGTAAAGAAGAAATAGAAAAAGCTATAAATGAACTGAACAAAAGGAAAAGTCCAGGGATTGATGGTTTAGGAAGTGAGTTTTATGTAACTTTTAAAGACATAATAACAAATGTTTTAATGGATGTTTATAAAGAGATTTTTGAAAAAGGTGAAATGATGTTAAGAATGGGGATGGGATTGATGAAACTAATATATAAGAAGAAGGGGGAAAAAACAGAGCTAAAAAACTATAGACCTATCACAATGCTTAATACTGACTTAAAGATTTTAGCAAAAATTTTAGCAAATAGACTGAAAGAGATAATGCCAATGATAATCACAACAAACCAGGTATATGGAGTAAAAGGAAAAGACATTGCAGATACAATAATGAGTATAAAAGACACGATAAGGTACATGCGAGATAAAAAGAAAGAGGGTTACATAATTAGTTTAGATTTCGAAAAAGCATTTGACAGGGTAGAACATAAGTATCTTTTTGACGTTTTAAAAAGTTTTGGGTTTGGGGAGAATTTTATTAAATGGGTTCGTATTTTATATAAGGGAGCGGTGACAAGAATAAAATGTAATGGCTTTTTGACTAAATGTTTTAGAATAACTCGATCAATAAGACAAGGTTGTCCTTTATCGGCCCTTTTGTACTCGTTGGTGGCAGAACCGCTTGGACTAGCAATAAAACAAGAAAAGAGGATAAAAGGAATAGAGATTGAAGAAATCATAAAGGATAATAAAAGTTTTCAATATGCTGATGACACAACAATTATTGTGAGGGGAGAAGAAAGTGTTAAAAAAATAATGGAAATAGTACAGAGGTTTTGTAAGGGGTCGGGAGGAAAAGTAAATGAAGAAAAAACAGTGTACATGAGATTTGGAAAGACGGTGAACTTAACAGAGAATTTTAAATTCAAGGAAGTTCAAGAAATGAAGATTTTAGGGATTTTAATAGGGAAAGATGAAGAAAAAGTGAGAGAAAACATGTGGGAAGAAATAGTGGGAAGCATTGAAAGAAGAATGAACTTTTGGAAACTGAGGACTCTTAATCTAAAGGGGAAGGTCTTAATCCTGAATGTTTTAATGTCATCAAAATTGTGGTATTTTTTATATGTGACATCTATGCCAGTGTGGGTGGAAAAAAGGTTGAAAAGATGTTTTTTAGACTTTTTATGGGAAGGGAAACCGGCCAGAATTGCATACAATACTTTAATAGGGGTGGTAGATAAAGGAGGTTTGGGATTAATGGATGTGGAGCAAAGGAAGAATAGTCTAAGAGTTAAATTGGTTAAAAAGTATCTGGATGAAAGAAATAAAGCAGAATGGAAAACAACAATGGAGTATTTTTTAAATAAATGTGGGAATTTTAATCTGGGGGACAATATTTTATGGATGAGAACAAAAGAGTGGATGACGGAGGGTTTGCCAAAGTTTTATAGAGAGGTTTTAAGTGCTT
>NC_137122.1:68305302-68307802 GCF_949319135.1 Squalius cephalus
GGACAGATTAAACTCTGCCGAATGTGTATGCAACCTGGGCATATTTTTAAAGACTGTCCTGATTTTAAATGTTTTGAATGTGCTGAGCAGGGCCATTTCGCAAAAGAGTGTAAAGCAGAAAAATGCTTGGATTGTAACAAAGTTTTTATGAAATGTGATTGTGGAACAGAAAGTGAAGAAGATCAAAGCTTTGAAGAAACTGAAGCAGGAAATGAAGGAAGTCCTCAGATTGAAGTGGAGCAGAACATGAGGAAAGAAAGGGATGGGTTGAATTCAAAAGACTTTAAAAAGGAGTCTGGACAAAAAAAGTATATGATGAAAGAAGTAGAGGATGGTATGGGAAAAATGGAAAAAGTGAAAGCTGATAAGAATAGAACAATGGAGAATGAGATGAGCGTGTGCTCAGTATCATGCTTTGATACTAAAAGAAGGAAGGAGCCAGAAGAAAAGTCATTGTGTGAACAGAACCTAGTTGAAATGGAGGAGGAAGATCAAACTACAACAAGGGACAGAGACAATGGTAATAAAGACAATGTTAATAAGAAAAAGCGGAAAAATATTGGGGGTCATGTGTTAAAATACAAATCAATACCTAATCTGAATCTTGTGTTGAGAAAACAAAAGTTAAGGAGAGATGCCTTAAAGAAAAAAAAGAGGTGGAATATGTGATGTGGATGGTGAAATTGTGGAACATTTACTAGATAAAATTGATGGTATATTAACTAAGTAGAAAGTAAATAATTTGATATGTACATGTACAGAGTTTTTAAGAAAATAATTTGAGTCTCTGAAAAAGGGCTTGCATCCACTGTGTATTGTATGTATTTTCAAATTAATGCACTTTAACTGAAATGTGAAATGTGCTTCTATGTACAATAATGAAAAGTGTAAATGAAATGTTTTCTGAATGTAAAAAGGAATGTAAATGTGTGTAATTTTTTAATGTTTTTAAAAAATGTAAACTTTTTGTTTTATAATAAAAAAAAGAACGCCCGATCTCGTCTGATCTCGGAAGAGAAAAAAAAAAAAAAAAAAAAAAAAAAAAAAAGAACGCCCGATCTCGTCTGATCTCGGAAGCTAAGCAGAGTCGGGCCTGGTTAGTACTTGGATGGGAGACCGCCTGGGAATACCAGGTGCTGTAAGCGTTTTTGGTTTAAAAAAAAAAAAAAAAAAAAAAAGAGTCTAAGATTTTGTTCAAAAATCCTGAAATATTGTCTGAGTTTCTTCCAAAAGCCCAGTCTTGGCAGCAAAGTTTCTTCAGAAAGTGAAGAATTTCACTTTTTTTCAATTTCTTCAAAAGGCCCGTTTTTGGCAGCAGATTTCGCTTACGGCCATACCACTTTGAGAACGCCCGATCTCGTCTGATCTCGGAAGCTAAGCAGAGTCGGGCCTGGTTAGTACTTGGATGGGAGACCGCCTGGGAATACCAGGTGCTGTAAGCTTTTTACTTTACTTCACTAATGTTCTAATCTTTTAAATAGCCCGTTTTTGGCAGCAGATTTCGCTTACGGCCATACCACTTTGAGAACGCCCGATCTCGTCTGATCTCGGAAGCTAAGCAGAGTCGGGCCTGGTTAGTACTTGGATGGGAGACCGCCTGGGAATACCAGGTGCTGTAAGCGTTTTTGGTTTAAAAAAAAAAAAAAAAAAAAAAAAAGAGTCTAAGATTTTGTTCAAAAATCCTGAAATATTGTCTGAGTTTCTTCCAAAAGCCCAGTCTTGGCAGCAGAGTTTCTTCAGAAAGTGAAGAATTTCACTTTTTTTCAATTTCTTCAAAAGGCCCGTTTTTGGCAGCAGATTTCGCTTACGGCCATACCACTTTGAGAACGCCCGATCTCGTCTGATCTCGGAAGCTAAGCAGAGTCGGGCCTGGTTAGTACTTGGATGGGAGACCGCCTGGGAATACCAGGTGCTGTAAGCGTTTTTGGTTTAAAAAAAAAAAAAAAAAAAAAAAAATAGAGTCTAAGAGTTTGTTCAAAAATCCTGAAATATTGTCTGAGTTTCTTCCAAAAGCCCAGTCTTGGCAGCAGAGTTTCTTCAGAAAGTGAAGAATTTCACTTTTTTTCAATTTCTTCAAAAGGCCCGTTTTTGGCAGCAGATTTCGCTTACGGCCATACCACTTTGAGAACGCCCGATCTCAGTATTGGTACGATCCAGGAAGTGAGTTGGCAGTTGGGAGAGAGAGGCTCTCCCAATATTTTTTTTTGTTTATTTTTTTGTACAATTATTTTCTTTTGATATATTTGATTCTTTAACTCCAAGCAGTTTTTCTGCTTGGAGAAAATCTTTTTGTTGAGAAAATGGACAGATCTCATGGTAAAGACCCAGGAACGGCAAGAGGAACACGAAAAGTTTTGGAACCACATGCTATGGACAAAGGATTACGTGAAGGATTGGAATATCTGAAAGAGGCAACAGTGGTGATGGATACAATGAACAACAAAGAAATAAAGGCAGATGATATCATCAAAGCAGTGACAATGAAAATCGGCAATGATAA
>NC_137122.1:68317802-68320302 GCF_949319135.1 Squalius cephalus
TCGCTTACGGCCATACCACTTTGAGAACGCCCGATCTCGTCTGATCTCGGAAGCTAAGCAGAGTCGGGCCTGGTTAGTACTTGGATGGGAGACCGCCTGGGAATACCAGGTGCTGTAAGCGTTTTTGGTTTAAAAAAAAAAAAAAAAAAAAAAAAATAGAGTCTAAGAGTTTGTTCAAAAATCCTGAAATATTGTCTGAGTTTCTTCCAAAAGCCCAGTCTTGGCAGCAGAGTTTCTTCAGAAAGTGAAGAATTTCACTTTTTTTCAATTTCTTCAAAAGGCCCGTTTTTGGCAGCAGATTTCGCTTACGGCCATACCACTTTGAGAACGCCCGATCTCAGTATTGGTACGATCCAGGAAGTGAGTTGGCAGTTGGGAGAGAGAGGCTCTCCCAATATTTTTTTTTGTTTATTTTTTTGTACAATTATTTTCTTTTGATATATTTGATTCTTTAACTCCAAGCAGTTTTTCTGCTTGGAGAAAATCTTTTTGTTGAGAAAATGGACAGATCTCATGGTAAAGACCCAGGAACGGCAAGAGGAACACGAAAAGTTTTGGAACCACATGCTATGGACAAAGGATTACGTGAAGGATTGGAATATCTGAAAGAGGCAACAGTGGTGATGGATACAATGAACAACAAAGAAATAAAGGCAGATGATATCATCAAAGCAGTGACAATGAAAATCGGCAATGATAAACTACTGGCAGTGAGACCAAAGAATTCTCTGGAATATGAACTGACTTTGACGTGTGCAGATGAATGTGATGAACTGATTGACGGTGTTGAAATCAAAGGACAACTCTGTGTAGTAAGGAGGTTGGAGTTGAAGGAATGTGTGGTTTCTTTTATTCACCTGCCTGCCTACGTGGAGGATGAAACAATCGAGGACAAGTTAAAGCTGTGGGGAGTTACTCCCATAACAAGAATAAAGAGGAGATTATATCCCGGAACGGACATCGCAGACGGTACAAGGTATGTCAAAATAAGATTTCCAAAGGAGGTAACATCACTGCCTTATAGTGCCAAATTTGAAACATCGGACGGAGAAAGATACTTCAGGGTAATACATGATGGACAGATTAAACTCTGCCGAATGTGTATGCAACCTGGGCATATTTTTAAAGACTGTCCTGATTTTAAATGTTTTGAATGTGCTGAGCAGGGCCATTTCGCAAAAGAGTGTAAAGCAGAAAAATGCTTGGATTGTAACAAAGTTTTTATGAAATGTGATTGTGGAACAGAAAGTGAAGAAGATCAAAGCTTTGAAGAAACTGAAGCAGGAAATGAAGGAAGTCCTCAGATTGAAGTGGAGCAGAACATGAGGAAAGAAAGGGATGGGTTGAATTCAAAAGACTTTAAAAAGGAGTCTGGACAAAAAAAGTATATGATGAAAGAAGTAGAGGATGGTATGGGAAAAATGGAAAAAGTGAAAGCTGATAAGAATAGAACAATGGAGAATGAGATGAGCGTGTGCTCAGTATCATGCTTTGATACTAAAAGAAGGAAGGAGCCAGAAGAAAAGTCATTGTGTGAACAGAACCTAGTTGAAATGGAGGAGGAAGATCAAACTACAACAAGGGACAGAGACAATGGTAATAAAGACAATGTTAATAAGAAAAAGCGGAAAAATATTGGGGGTCATGTGTTAAAATACAAATCAATACCTAATCTGAATCTTGTGTTGAGAAAACAAAAGTTAAGGAGAGATGCCTTAAAGAAAAAAAAGAGGTGGAATATGTGATGTGGATGGTGAAATTGTGGAACATTTACTAGATAAAATTGATGGTATATTAACTAAGTAGAAAGTAAATAATTTGATATGTACATGTACAGAGTTTTTAAGAAAATAATTTGAGTCTCTGAAAAAGGGCTTGCATCCACTGTGTATTGTATGTATTTTCAAATTAATGCACTTTAACTGAAATGTGAAATGTGCTTCTATGTACAATAATGAAAAGTGTAAATGAAATGTTTTCTGAATGTAAAAAGGAATGTAAATGTGTGTAATTTTTTAATGTTTTTAAAAAATGTAAACTTTTTGTTTTATAATAAAAAAAAAGAACGCCCGATCTCGTCTGATCTCGGAAGAGAAAAAAAAAAAAAAAAAAAAAAAAAAAAAAAGAACGCCCGATCTCGTCTGATCTCGGAAGCTAAGCAGAGTCGGGCCTGGTTAGTACTTGGATGGGAGACCGCCTGGGAATACCAGGTGCTGTAAGCGTTTTTGGTTTAAAAAAAAAAAAAAAAAAAAAAAGAGTCTAAGATTTTGTTCAAAAATCCTGAAATATTGTCTGAGTTTCTTCCAAAAGCCCAGTCTTGGCAGCAGAGTTTCTTCAGAAAGTGAAGAATTTCACTTTTTTTCAATTTCTTCAAAAGGCCCGTTTTTGGCAGCAGATTTCGCTTACGGCCATACCACTTTGAGAACGCCCGATCTCGTCTGATCTCGGAAGCTAAGCAGAGTCGGGCCTGGTTAGTACTTGGATGGGAGACCGCCTGGGA